>NC_069509.1:41192080-41282080 GCF_027579735.1 Bombina bombina
TATTAGTATATTAAACCACCTGGAAGACATCCAATGGAATAAAGATTGGATGTTAGTTACGGGAGATGTCACATCCCTATACACTATAATAGATACAGAATTAGGGATTACTTCAGTAAGAGACATCCTAAAAGAAGATACTACCCTTGATCCTAAACAGTTACAATTTATTTTGGATGGTATCAGGATCATCTTAGAGACCAATTATTTTTGGTTTAATAAAATATATTATTTACAGATAAGTGGAACGGCGATGGGCACCAGATTTGCGCCCAGTTATGCCAACTTATATATGGCCAATTGGGAAAATCTATACATCTTTAATTCCCCCTGGGCGCAATATCTGGTGTCCTATCGTCGTTACATAGACAATCTGTTCCTGATTTGGTCAGGAACGGAGGGTCAACTAAACGAATTTAAAGAATACTTAAAATCTAATGAGTTTAATATAACACTTACATGGAACCAGAGTAGAACAAAAGTAGAGTTTCTTGATTTAGAAATATACATAGAAAATGAGAGATTAAAAACTAAAAATTTCTTTAAAAGTATTGATGTAAATAATTATATTTATTTAAATAGCTGCCATCAAAGACACTGGCTAAAGAACATACCAAAAGGACAATTTATGCGCCTCAGGCGTAACTGTAAGGATGAAGCTGTTTTTTACACTCAATCCAAAATATTAAAAGAAAGGTTCATAGAGAAGTATTCTAGCAATTTCTTAGAAGAAAAAATAGAAGAGGTGGCAAATTTGGACAGAAGAAATCTACTCCAATATAAACAAAAAAATAATTGGATATCAAAAACAGATAATTCAGCAAGTAGATTGATTTTACAACATAGCACTCAAAGTAAAGAAGTCAGAGAAATTATACAAAAACATTGGGGAATTTTATTTAGAGACCCAAGCCTATCCGAACTCATAGAAGATAAACCTTATATAATGTTTAAAAAGGTTCCAAATTTAAAAGTACAACTTGCACACAAAACAATAAAAATGACAGATGGTAGTAATTCCAATAAAAACTGGTTGCCAACATTACAAGAAGGTTTTAGAAGGTGCCAGTTTTGCAATGCCTGCAAAGAAATGAAAAAGGGACCTAAAATCTGTAACAAATTTTATTCCACTGATGGAAATAGGCAATATAATATTAATCAAGTTATCACGTGCAACAGTAAGAATGTAATATATCTGTTACGGTGCACGTGTAATTTAATTTATATAGGACGTACCTCCAGGCTCCTAAAAACAAGATTGAATGAGCATATACACAATATAAGAAAAGGTTTTCAGAAACATACATTATCGGCACACTTTGACAAAAAACACAATAGAAGAATAGGGGATCTCGAGTTTTTGGGTATCAGGAAGGTAGAATTTGGGTGGAAAGGAGGTGATATACAGAACCAACTAGGTCGTTTGGAGATGAAATGGATCCACACTATGGACAGTCTTATACCAAATGGCCTTAATAAGGATTTTGAGCTTCATCATTTTTTATAAACTCCCCAACTAATATACCAACTAATATATTCTCTAATCTTTTCTGGAAAAGCTTTTCTAGAAAACATTTTGAAGAAATCAATGAAATTAGACTTCTTATCCCTAGTATGAGTGTATCAGTAGAAAACAGTATAAATTAATAATTTAGAGTATAAACAGTATTCTAACTTAATTATATTATCTGGTACGTGATAGTGACTTGCTTATTATGTTTATAGAAATTACCCCAAGAACATCATTAACAGGATAGATCTCATTTTCAAAATGTACATGATTCCGTTTGTGATAATGAAGAGAACGTTACTAATATTAACCCCTTAAGGACACGGGCATTTTTCAATTTCTTTCCCTGAAGGACCAGGGCTATTTTTAAATTTCTGCGGTGTTTGTGTTTAGCTGTAATTTTCCTCTTACTCATTTACTGTACCCATACATATTATATACCGTTTTTCTCGCCATTAAATGGACTTTCTAAAGATACCATTATTTTCATCATATCTTATCATTTACTTTAAAAAAATTATAAAATATTAGGAAAAAATGGAAAAAATCACACTTTTTCTAACTTTGACCCCCACAATCTGTTACACATCTACAACCACCAAAAAACACCCATGCTAAATAGTTTCTAAATTTTGTCCTGAGTTTAGAAATACCCAATGTTTACATGTTCTTTGTTTTTTTTTACAAGTTATAGGGCCATAAATACAAGTAGCACTTTGCTATTTCCAAACCATTTTTTTTCAAAATTAGCGCTAGTTACATTGGGACACTGATATCTGTCAGGAATCCCTGATTAACCCTTGACATGTATATATTTTTTTTTAGAAGACATCCCAAAGTATTGATCTAGGTCCATTTTGGTATATTTCATGCCACCATTTCACCACCAAATGCAATCAAATAAAAAAAAATGTTCACTTTTTCCCAAATATTTTCACAAACTTTAGGTTTCTCACTGAAATTATTTACAAACAACTTGTGCAATTATGGCATAAATGGTTGTAAATGCTTCTCTGGGATCCCCTTTGTTCAAAAATAGCAGAAATATATGACTTTGGCGTTGCTTTTTGGTAATTAGAAGGCCGCTAAATGCCACTGCGCATCACACGTGTATTATGCCCAGCAGTGAAGGGGTTAATTAGGGAGCATGTAGGGAGCATCTAGGGTTAATTTTAGCTTTAGTGTAGTGTAGTAGACAACCCCAAGTATTGATCTAGGCCCATCTTGGTATATTTCATGCTACCATTTCACCGCTAAATGCGATCAAATTAAAAAAAACGTAAAATTTTTCACAATTTTAGGTTTCTCACTGAAATTATTTACAAACAACTTTTGCAAGTATGGCATAAATGATTGTAAATGCTTCTCTGGGACCCCTTTTGTTCAGAAATAGCAGACATATATGGCTTTGGCGTTGCTTTTTGGTAATTATAAGGCCGCTAAATGCCGCTGCGCACCACACGTGTATTATGCCCAGCAGTGCAGGGGTTAATTAGGTCATTTGTAGGGAGCTTGCAGGGTTAATTTTAGCTTTAGCGTAGAGATCAGCCTCCCACCTGACACATCACACCCCAGGATCCCTCCCAAATAGCTCTCTTCCCTCCCCCATCCCACAATTGTCCCCGCCATCTTAAGTACTGGCAGAAAGTCTGCCAGTACTAAAATAAAAGGTATATTTAAAATTTAAAAAAAAATTGTAAAGCATATTTACATATGCAGCTGTGTAGGATCCCCCCTTAGCCCCCAACCTCCCTGATCCCCCCCCAAACAGCTCTCTAACCCTCCACCTCTACCTTACTGGGAGCCATCTTGGGTACTGGCAGCTGTCTGCCAGTACCCTGTTTGCAAATACAAATGGGTTTTTTTTAGGTTTTTTAAAAAAAAAATTCCATTTTTTCTGTAGTGTAGCTTCCCCCCCCACTGCCAAATCCCCCACCCGCTCCCAGATCCCTTAGATTTATTTTTGTTGGGGATTGTATCCCCCCTTACTGCCAGTCTTATATAATTATTTTGCTGTAGTGTAGCGGTTCCCACCCGCTCCCTCCCCGTGCACGCGCCCACCCACCGGCCCCCGTGCACGCGCGCGCTCCCGTGCGCGCGCCCAACAACCCCGCCCCCGATCCCGCCCCCCTCTCTCTTCAATTTGTCACCAATGGCCGCCCACCCGCCTCCCACGGTCAGCTCCCACCCACCAACGATTGCGGCCATCGATGCCGGTGCAGAGAGGGCCACAGAGTGGCTCTCTCTGCATCGGATGGGGGACAAATGTTATTGCAGGATGCCTCGATATCGAGGCATCACTGCAATAACCGTAAAGCGGCTGGAAGCGATCAGGATCGCTTCCAGCCGCTTTAATCCCCAAAGTCGTACAGGGTACGTCGCTGGTCTTTAAAGACCAGGTTGTGTGCGACGTACCCTGTACGACTCGTGTCGTTAAGGGGTTAAATATGGTTCCGGTATATATTTCTCTTTATGTCTTGTATGACTATATTACATACTAACTGTAAATATTTTTTTATTTATATGGTATCTATTAAATTTGCAAAATGAAATGATTTCGTCTAGCTAATTTTAATATTCCTTTATCCAATATTGTTTGCCCTTAACTAATGTTTATGCATATATTGGTGAATGCCTTCACTCTTAATATTTCTACTTGGAGACAGTTTCATGGTGACCACAAATTTAAATGTTTGCCCACTCTAAAAATGGAGGACTGTGTACCGGATTTCCGGTTTTTGAATAACTTAAATTAAGGTTTTGGACATGCGCACACCATCCTTGATAAAGCTTCTTGCGAAACGTACGTTGGATTTATTGTTATTTGGCGTCTTTCCAAGTATCTGCACACCAATAAGAAGAGCTACAGTTACTGGACTTTCTGGGGAAGGTTGTGTGGTTCAGTTTCTACACTCCTTACCACGGTTTCTAGTATCTTGTTAAGCTCATATTGAGCAATGACTATATTGTATTGCCTAAACTTATTGCAAAAGGTGTTAATAGCAGGTCTTGTGACGCTATTTTATATATTGCGTTTTAATAAATTCTTTTATCTGAACAACTTGTACAAGAATCTGTTTACCCAACAGTATAAAAGTGGGTGTGCGCTTTTACCTGAGCTTGGCTATAGCTCCACCGCATGTGAGTAACCATTTGCACAGACACAAGTTTTGTATTGCAACAAAGTTACAGAATTACGCTATGTGGCATATTTTCTCTTTTTTATGAGGATCAAGGGAGACCACACAGAAGACTGAAGAGTGCCAGGAAGAATATATATATCCTTATATGAACTCTATATAAATCAATATATTTTTATGGTTTAAAAATATATTAGTGGCACCACATATATACTTTTATTTTGTGTTTATCTTATTATATCACATTTATTTCATTAGGGTATATTATGCATTTAACTCATATGGTAGAGGATTTTATTTTTGACCATTTTGAGTTTTGATTTGTGGCTAGTTTTACACTATGGGGCCGATTTATCATTGTCTGTCGGACATGATACGATGTAGCGTATGGATGTCCGCCAGACATTGCTGAATGCCGACAGCATACTCTGTCGGCATTTAACATTGCACAAGCAGTTCTGGTGAACTGCTTGTGCAATGCCGCCCCCTGCAGATTCGTGGCCAATCGGCCTCTAGCAGGGTGTGCGGATTGATGTCTGCAGCCTCAGAGGCGGCAGACTAGTTAAGGATCTGCGGTCTTAATACCGCTGCTTTTTAACTACTGTTTCTGGCGAGCCTGAAGGCTCGCACGGAAACAGTGGGATCAGGGGCCATTTGGCCCTTGATAATTCGCCCCCAAGTGATTGGCCGCACACAGGCTGCAGGCATATGATAGGAGATGTTGTTTAGTGGTCTCAAGAAGCTGTTGTTATTACTTCTACTAGATCGAGATCCGTTGATATTGCTATTCACTATACCTGTCATAATGGAGCTGTTCATTATATAATTGCTAATGGTATTATGAATTTAAAAAAGGGAAACATTTTAAAATGCTCTCTTGTAGATAAATAAAAATGGATAGTAAACTATTTTTTTTTGTGATTTAGAATTTTAAACAGCTTTCCAAATTACTGCTATTATCTCATTTCCTTTGTTCTCTTGGTATCCTTTGTTGAAAAGCATACTTAGGTAAGCCCAGGTGATGCAATGCTCTACCAGGAATTAGCTTGACACATATGTCTCTTGTGATTGATTCAACCAGTGTGTTCAGTAGTGCATTGCTGTTCCTTCAAGAAATTAATTTGATCATTGAAGTCAATTGTAAAGTTGTTTAACATTGTACTCTCTATCTGAATCATGAAATACGCATTTTGAGTTTCATGTCCCTTTAATATTCCTTCAATAAGAGAGAGACAAACAGCATAATATCACTCATATTGTTCAGTCTCAACATGAAGCATGATGAAGGCAAGAGAGGGTACAGTCACTTAATGTACTCCTGATCCCCTCCAAATGAATAAAAACAATAAATTATGTTTTATAATTATGAAATACCGGTAATTTGGTTAATTTATTAGTATTCTACTCTGTGGAATGTGTTCTAGTGCTGTAATTGTTCAGGCAAAACATTAACTGAATTTTTGTCACACAGGAAATTTGTATCGAAAGTTACCATATGGGCAGAAGATAAAGATTGAAGTGGACAAAAATTTAACTTACAGAGTATTCAGCGATAAGTCATATTCAGGTAAGTGTAATATTTATATTATTTTAGTCAAGATATAGATTTCATAGTTGCCAACTTTTGAAAAAAAATTCTAGGGACACTTTGCAGCAGAGCCACGCCCATGTAAAGTTTGCTTAGCTCCGCCTACTCCAATCCATCCCAAAACAAGCACAATTCTAGTAGTATAATTTAGTCATACTGATTGCTTAAAGTGCTTAAAGAGTGTTAAATTAAACTTTGATGATTCAGACAGTGCATGTCATTTTTAAATTCACTTCTCTTTGGTACCTTTAAAAAAAAAAAAAAAAAAAAAATATATATATATATATATATATATATATATATATATATATATATATATATATATATATATATATATATATGCATATCCCAAGCAGCAGAAATGCACTACTGGTACCTAGCTGTTGATTGGTGACTACACATTTGTCTTTTGTCATTGGCTCACCAGATGTGCTCAGCTAGCTCACAGCAGTGCATTGCTGGTGTAGAACTGATTTTAATTATGTTTTTTATCACTCTGCAGGGGTTAAACACAAGGTTATATGCAAGAAATAGTGCAATAATAGAATTGCTCTAACATATTAAAACATTTTTTTAGCACTGTTATAGCCCTTTAATGCAGGTTAAATTGTCAGGCTCCTCATTATCTCCCATACACCTAGATTACAAGTTGTGCGTTAGGGTTAAAAAGCAGCGTTCTGAGGTCCCAATGCTGCTTTTTAATGCCTGCTGGTATTACGAGTCTTGCAGGAGAGGGTTTACCGCTCACTTTTTTCACCAGACTCGGAAATACCGCAAATCCACTTATGTCAATTGCGTATCCTATATTTTCAATGGGACTTGCATAGCACCGGTATTACGAGTCTGACCAAAAGTGAGCGGTAAACCCTCTCCTGTCAAGACTCGTACCGCATTTAAAAGTAAGTAGTTAAGAGATTTATGGTACAACGCCGTAGCATAAAACTGTTACCTAAAGTGCTAAAAAGTACACTAACACCCATAAACTACCTATTAACCCCTAAACCGAGGCCCTCCCACATCGCAAACACTAAAACAAAAATTTTAACCTCTAATCTGCCGAACCTGACATGGCCGACACTATAATAAATATATAAACCCCTAAACCGCCACACCCTCGCATCGCAAACACTAGTTAAAGATTATTAACCCCTAATCTGCCGGCCCTAACATCACCGCCACCTACCTACATTTATTAACCCCTAATCCACCGCCCCCAACATTGCCGCCACTATATTAAAGTTATTAACCCCTAAACCTAAGTCTAACCCTAACCCCCCCTAACTTAAATATAATTTAAATAAATCTAAATAAAATTACTATAATTAAATAAATTATTCCTATTTAAAACTAAATACTTACCTATAAAATAAACCCTAAGCTAGCTACAATATAACTAATAGTTACATTGTAGCTAGCTTAGGGTTTATTTTTATTTTACAGGCAACTTTGTATTTATTTTAACTAGGTACAATATTTATTAAATAGTTATTAACTATTTAATAACTACCTAGTTAAAATAAAGACACATTTACCTGTAAAATAAAACCTAACCTAAGTTACAATTACACCTAACACTACACTACAATTAAATCAATTAAATAAATTAAATACAATTAATTACAATTAAATGAAATTATCTAAAGTACAAAAAAACAAACACTAAATTATAGAAAATAATAAACAAATTACAAGATTTTTAAACTAATTACACCTAATCTAATCCCCCTAACAAAATATAAAAGTCCCCAAAAATAAAAAAAAAAGCCCTACCCTTCACTAAATTACAAATAGCCCTTAAAAGGGCCTTTTGCGGGGCATTGCCCCAAAGTAATCAGCTCTTTTACCTGTAAAACAAATTACAATACCCCCCCAACATTAAAACCCACCACCCACACACCCAACCCTACTCTAAAACCCACCCAATCCCCCCTTAAAAAACCTAACAATAACCCCGTGAAGATCACCTTACCGGGAGACATCTTCACCCAACCGGGCCGAAGTCCTCAACGAAGCCGGGCGAAGTCTTCATCCAACCGGGCAGAAGTGGTCCTCCAGACGGGCAGAAGTCTTCATCCAGAAGGCATCTTCTATCTTCATCCATCCGGAGCGGAGCGGGTCCATCTTCAAGACATCCTACGCGGAGCATCATCTTCCATCGACGTCTTCTTCTTCTGAATGTTCCTTTAAATGACGTCATCCAAGATGGCGTCCCTTCAATTCCGATTGGCTGATAGAATTCTATCAGCCAATCGGAATTAAGGTAGAAAAAATCCTATTGGCTGATGCTTAGATGCCTTCTTTTTCAAATAAAAATAGCAAGAGAACGAAGAAATATGAATAATAGGAGTAAATTAGAAAGTTGCTTACAATTGCATGCTCTATCTGAATGACGAAAGAAGAAAAATTGGGTTCAGTGTCCCTTTATGGTTTTCATCTTTGCTGGTGCAGTGATTGCTTATAATAGGTTAATAGACCAAGAAATGCCCCAGTAAATCTGGATTTTTAGTATGTTCTGTGAATACCAGTCCCAGCACATAAAGAGACTGATGTATTAAGTCCCTGCTAAGCAAAACTTCAGGGTATAAATGGAAGAATTTACACATGTTCCAAACTGTGCAACACTATTGAATTGCCTTGATTCATTACCCATGTCTCCTACCCTACCTGGTATTATATATCACATATCACATGTCATGACCATGTTGGGTATTGAACTCTGGTCTCTCAGGTTGTATCCCAGTGACTTACCATTGAGTCACCACAGGGCTTTTACTTGCGGATGCTTCCTTTTTGTTTTTTGCTTTCTCTCTCTCAGGCTTTCTGGCTCCACCTCATGTCAGCTGTTGGTAATATGCAATTACCAACAGACTATTTAAACCTGCCTGGCTAATCAGTCTGTGCCCTGACATTGAGTCTATGTCTTTGTTTGTAAAAGAAGAATCATTTTGCCTTGAAGCCTGATTTTGACTTACCTGCTGGATTTTCTTCCTTATCTGTTTTCTAACCTCTGCCTGCCTGGATTGCCAAGGTCTGTGCTTAACCCTCTGCCTGCCTGGACTGCCAAGGCCTGTGCTTAACCTTTGCCTGCCTGGACTGCCAAGGTCTGTGCTTAACCTCTGCCTGCCTGGACTGCCAAGGCCTGTGCTTAACCTCTACTTGCCAAGGCCTGTGCTTAAACTCTGCCTGCCTGGACTGCCAAGGTCTGTGTTTAAAAACAAGAAAAATGAGACGCACCACTGAGGCAGAACAAAAGCTAGAAAACTTATATGCTTGTCCACAAGGCCAGTGCCACTCTGTGTGCTGTCTCCTTTTGCACACTATGCCTTTTCACAGAGAAAAAATATCCTGTAGCATATCAGTCTGATCCTGGCCAATGACAGTCCAGCGCTGAAATACCAGGCAATTCTTCTCTGAACAAGATAAAACAACAAACCCCAGATGTACGTTTCGGCCTCCCTTGGGCCTCATCAGTGAGGTGCAGTTGCATGTCTCTAGGACATGTGGCAAGGAGTCCATGAGGCCTATTTATCAAGCCGTCAACCGCAAATATGTTGGAATTCCACAGCGTAATTGTGGCGAGCCTGATTTGCCCTATTTATCAAAGCCTACAAACCAGCAAAAGTTGAAATCTGTGACGTAACACACAATCCGCCGGTCTCAGTCCGACACAGATTGATGCTTACATCATTACAGATGTTCTGAATACAAATTCGGCACTATCTGACACCTTTTGCAAGTTATCAAACTTCTAACATGTACGCTCACCACTATTTCGGCCCAGCGTACCTGCTTTTCAATCCACTTACTAAACCTATTAACCCCTAAACTGCCAGCCCCCCACATCGCCATAAACTAAATTAAGATAATAACCCCTAAACCTAACAACCTGCTAACTTTACATTAAATATTAACTCATCCCTATCTTATGATACATTTAAAATTACATTTATAATTAAGTTAAACTATATTAAACTACTAATTAACCTACCCTAACTATTATACTAAAATTAAATTTAACTATATTAAACTATTAATTAACCTACCCTATTATATTAAAATTACATTAAACTAACAATTAAATTAGCTATATTACATATTTAAAAACCTTAACCTACTCAAATTATTAAAATCTACTATTAAAAATTACTAAGTTACAAAAAAATAACAACTAAGTTACACAAAATAACAAACACTAAGTTACAATAAAACAAAACACTAAATTACACAAAATAAAAAATAAATGATCAAATATTTAAACTAATTATTTATTATTATTATTATTATCAGGTATTTGTAGAGCGCCAACAGATTCCGCAGCGCTGTAAACATAGTCGGTGTACAGGATAGCTTTTGTAGGGGTCAAGTGGGTAGAGGGCCCTGCCGAGAGTATCACTGTTGTAGTCGGCTCTTATGAAGCGATCTGTAAACAGCTGGGCCCATAGGCTTACAATCTAAGGGGTTCAAGGGGAAAGCAATGGCGTTAGGAAAAGTTAGTGTTGGTTGTATGCATAATTGGTAGCAAGAAAGGGGGATCAATGGCACTGCTAGTAGATTAACATGACTACACCCTAATTAGATTACTAGTTTTGTTTCCTATAATCACAGGGTAAGTGGTGCTGTGTATTGTCTAGACTACAGAAAGAACATGGGCAAAAAGACCAAGGAAGAATACACGTATAGCACTCATATAGTCATCTATAATAAATTGTGTATATCTGTATAGAACAATATGATGCCAAATGGTAAGGGAAGTACGCTGGGATAATTAAAACATAACTTTTATTAATTACGCAAAAAACGGAGATAAAAAAAAGGGATGTGCAATTAAAAACAATAGCTGCCTGGGGCGTGATACATTTGTATATCTTGTAACACTGAAGTGTTAGTGTATAACAATTCAAAGTTTGTTATGTAATTGGGGTATAAGTACCTGGGCTAGATATAGTAACTCACTGTAATGTTAGAGATAACCAGTATTTCTTATGTTGAACCTATTCATAAGATTAGTTAACCCAAACTTGGTTCCACCATGAATTGTGCGCAGTGACAAATATCTAAAGCCAATAAAGTTTAAGTTTACCCCAATTTTACTAGTTAATATAATGTATTCAGAGTTATGTTGAGCACATAAATATGAACAGGGCAAAAAACATTGGTAGTCAGTGTGATTGGTGCATACTTGAGGTATTTATGTTGGTCTGTTAAATATCTTACAGACTACAACATTATACCTTGGCATAACATATTAATACATATGTATGAAGATAATTTCGTTTAACAGCTATCTCTTAGTTTTTTTAAAACAATTCCTGAGTATAAATAAACTCTCTTAGTTTTAGGTGATTGCAGGTTGTAGCTGCTGTATATTAGTTTGTAAGCAATTATGCTATCCAAAATATCTTTAAAGGTTTGCCAAAAATTATGAGTAGTCTTTTATAGTAAAGATTTGATTCACTAAATCAGACTCAATGTGTTGGTGTTGGCCTGCCTGATTGAGATTTGATGTTGCACAAATCAATAAACCACTGATGCTGCAGCTTGTTATATGTTTGCTGTGTAGTAAGTAACATCTGATATACAAGAGAGATAGAGCAGCGTATAATGTTGTGCTTGGCAGGGTTACTTTTTGCACTAAAACCGTTTATGTGAGCAGCAAGTCTCAGTTCTAAATACAGCATACTATGTTAGATTGCTAAACAATAGCTTGATACTTTGTTTCCAAAGCGTGGTAAATCACATCAAGCAATTTTATTCATAATACACAAGTTCATTTTCAACCGATACCTCTGTTTGTATTAAGTTTGCAAATTAGCACGTTTTGTTATTTGCATACATATGTAACAGGTATACTTGAGTAGGTAACCGGTTTCTATAAAACTTGCTGCTAAAGTATTAATAAGTTTGTTCCATATAGGTTGTGCAGGTTTCCCACAGCTAGGTTAGATGCATAGATAATTGCGCTTATATAATCAGGATTACAATTTGTCTTGAATTAGACACCCTGATATTTGACAAGTAATTTGTCTAGGTCTAACATCCGGCTGGCTTGTGCTTCACTGCTGTGCTAATGCCTTTAAGTAACGCTGAAACTATTGTATTACTATGCTCCAGTTTGACAACAGTGTTGTAAATAATAATTGCCCTGTTTAGTGCTCATTATACGTGCAAATGTAACCTATTTTACGTAGGAATGACCACAAGAAAAATACGCACAAGATTGCAGGAACATCTGAGAAACATAAAAAATGCACAAAAGGACATCGACTCAGGCAAAACGATTACTTCAGTCGCCAGGCATTTCCTCACAGTGCATAGATCTAAACAATCAGATTTACACTGCTTTGGTTTGCAAAAAATTAACCTAGGTATTAGAGGTGGAGACCAAGAAAAATCTCTATTAAGAGCAGAAACAAGGTGGATATTCTTGCTAAACTCTGTTCACCCTTCAGGGTTGAATGAACAAAATAATTTCGCCCACTTTTTATAAAAATAGGACTGTTCTAAATTGAATATAGTGTAAGCATTGGAGATATAAGTATACCCCATAAGATCAAAAGCCCTCCAATATGTTTGTTCAAGAAAAATAATCAATAAGTTGTGTGTACATATAACAACACAAGACAAAAAATAAAAAATAAAAAATAAAGTTCTTTCTGGTATAACCAGATAATGTATACTGTCTCCAGACGGATATATTATATAGATCTTAATTAAAAAACAAATATCTAATGGATGTCTTTGTAACATCCTCAAACAATTGCTCACTATTAATAAGCACATTAATCACAACCCTTCACTTTCAAAGTTTGCACACTTAGATTTAATAGTTTTTCACACAATTTATTTTAGTTATAAATATAGGTTATCACATATTCACATATGATCCTAGCAAGCATCAACTAATTCACACCCGTTACATGTCCATTTATGTAGTAGATCTAAGGTCACATATTAATAATAGTACAACGACACTAACAATATAGTTATTTTCTTCTTAATATTCCCCTTCACTATAAAATCCCATCACACAGTTATCACACAATTATGTCAGAGTTAGACTTATAAACTTAACACACAGGTAGAATTATTAGATTATGATTTTAATCATTAGGTATATGTTTGAGATATCTCACAATAATGTAATAAACCAAATGATTAAAAGAAATAAAAATTAAAATATTACAGATCTATTATTCTGGTATCCAGTAACTAAGTAGAGTGTATATACCATTATAAGAAACCTTATAGTCTCTTGATGTCAGATTAGCGAGATAACAATGGTTCTGTTATAAAAACACAATTACCAATACATTCTCTACTTTTGCCGTACTAGCAACAATAACAAGTATTAGATCTTAATCGACATTTAATATATGTAAACATTAAGGCTACAAGACTTATAATCTCCTCTGACTTGCATACAATTGGTTCGATGTTGGAACCTACGGCGTCACGAAGTGGGCGGATATGCAGCTTCCGGTACGCAATAAAAAGCCGTTCTGAGCGCGACGCGCGCACACCCCCTTTGAGAAAGCCGAGTGTACGGCGAAACATGTTAGGGCAATGGTGAGGAGTCAGGGAGCTCCTGTGTTTGTTAGGGCTAGTTGAACCTGGGGTAACATTTGTTATTTAACGGTCGGTTCAGTTATAACGCTTACAGGCAATTACAAACAACCTTTCTATTTTTAACTTATGCAGGAAAGGCTTATTAGAAAATGTTTAACTGGACCTGGATATTTATTATATCTTGCTAACGAGAATGTTATATAATGAGCACTAAACAGGGCAATTATTATTTACAACACTGTTGTCAAACTGGAGCATAGTAATACAATAGTTTCAGCGTTACTTAAAGGCATTAGCACAGCAGTGAAGCACAAGCCAGCCGGATGTTAGACCTAGACAAATTACTTGTCAAATATCAGGGTGTCTAATTCAAGACAAATTGTAATCCTGATTATATAAGCGCAATTATCTATGCATCTAACCTAGCTGTGTGAAACCTGCACAACCTATATGGAACAAACTTATTAATACTTTAGCAGCAAGTTTTATAGAAACCGGTTACCTACTCAAGTATACCTGTTACATATGTATGCAAATAACAAAACGTGCTAATTTGCAAACTTAATACAAACAGAGGTATCAGTTGAAAATGAACTTGTGTATTATGAATAAAATTGCTTGATGTGATTTACCACGCTTTGGAAACAAAGTATCAAGCTATTGTTTAGCAATCTAACTAAGGCCTAGATTTAGAGTTTGGCGGTAGCCGTGAAAACCAGCGTTAGAGGCTCCTAACGCTGGTTTTAGGCTACCGCCGGTATTTGGAGTCAGTCAGGAAAGGGTCTAACGCTCACTTTTCAGCCGCGACTTTTCCATACCGCAGATCCCCTTACGTCAATTGCGTATCCTATCTTTTCAATGGGATCTTTCTAACTCCGGTATTTAGAGTTGTGTCTGAAGTGAGCGTTAGAATTCTAACTACAAAACTCCAGCCGCAGAAAAAAGTCAGTAGTTAAGAGCTTTCTGGGCTAACGCCGGTTCATAAAGCTCTTAACTACTGTGCTCTAAAGTACACTAACACCCATAAACTACCTATGTACCCCTAAACCGAGGTCCCCCCACATCGCCGCCACTCGATTAAATTTTTTTAACCCCTAATATGCTAATATGCCTGTACGCTCCCTTTTTGGAGCCTAACGCAGCCATTCTGTGAACTCTCAATACCAGAGGTATTTAAAAGGTGCGGCAAGAAAAAAGCCAGCGTTAGCTACGCGGGTCGTTACCGACAAAACTCTAAATCTAGGCGTAAGTATGCTATATTTAGAACTGAGACTTGCTGCTCACATAAACGTTTTTTAGTGCAAAAACTAACACTGCCAAGCACAACATTATACGCTGCTCTATCTCTCTTGTATAGTTCACGTACCAAAAAGAGGGATTTGTTGTAAAATGACAGAAAAGCAGGGAATAGCAAGATTTCAGTGCAGGGCCTTAGTTCACGTACCAAAAAGAGGGATTTGTTGTAAAATGACAGAAAAGCAGGGAATAGCAAGATTTCAGTGCAGGGCCTTAGTTCACGTACCAAAAAGAGGGATTTGTTGTAAAATGACAGAAAAGCAGGGAATAGCAAGATTTCAGTGCAGGGCCTTAGTTCACGTACCAAAAAGAGGGATTTGTTGTAAAATGACAGAAAAGCAGGGAATAGCAAGATTTCAGTGCAGGGCCTTAGTTCACGTACCAAAAAGAGGGATTTGTTGTAAAATGACAGAGAAGCAGGGAATAGCAAGATTTCAGTGCAGGACCTTAGTTCACGTACCAAAAAGAGGGATTTGTTGTAAAATGACAGAAAAGCAGGGAATAGCAAGATTTCAGTGCAGGGCCTTAGTTCATGTACCAAAAAGAGGGATTTGTTGTAAAATGACAGAAAAGCAGGGAATAGCAAGATTTCAGTGCAATGCCTTAGTTCACGTACCAAAAAGAGGGATTTGTTGTAAAATGACAGAAAAGCAGGGAATAGCAAGATTTCAGTGCAGGGCCTTAGTTCACGTACCAAAAAGAGGGATTTGTTGTAAAATGACAGAAAAGCAGGAAATAGCAAGATTTCAGTGCAGGGCCTTAGTTCATGTACCAAAAAGAGGGATTTGTTGTAAAATGACAGAAAAGCAGGGAATAGCAAGATTTCAGTGCAGGGCCTTAGTTCACGTACCAAAAAGAGGGATTTGTTGTAAAATGACAGAAAAGCAGGGAATAGCAAGATTTCAGTGCAGGGCCTTAGTTCACGTACCAAAAAGAGGGATTTGTTGTAAAATGACAGAAAAGCAGGGAATAGCAAGATTTCAGTGCAGGGCCTTAGTTCACATACCAAAAAGAGGGATTTGTTGTAAAATGACAGAAAAGCAGGGAATAGCAAGATTTCAGTGCAGGGCCTTAGTTCATGTACCAAAAAGAGGGATTTGTTGTAAAATGACAGAAAAGCAGGGAATAGCAAGATTTCAGTGCAATGCCTTAGTTCACGTACCAAAAAGAGGGATTTGTTGTAAAATGACAGAAAAGCAGGGAATAGCAAGATTTCAGTGCAGGGCCTTAGTTCACGTACCAAAAAGAGGGATTTGTTGTAAAATGACAGAAAAGCAGGAAATAGCAAGATTTCAGTGCAGGGCCTTAGTTCATGTACCAAAAAGAGGGATTTGTTGTAAAATGACAGAAAAGCAGGGAATAGCAAGATTTCAGTGCAGGGCCTTAGTTCACGTACCAAAAAGAGGGATTTGTTGTAAAATGACAGAAAAGCAGGGAATAGCAAGATTTCAGTGCAGGGCCTTAGTTCACGTACCAAAAAGAGGGATTTGTTGTAAAATGACAGAAAAGCAGGGAATAGCAAGATTTCAGTGCAGGACCTTAGTTCACGTACCAAAAAGAGGGATTTGTTGTAAAATGACAGAAAAGCAGGGAATAGCAAGATTTCAGTGCAATGCCTTAGTTCACGTACCAAAAAGAGGGATTTGTTGTAAAATAACAGAAAAGCAGGGAATAGCAAGATTTCAGTGCAGGGCCTTAGTTCACATACCAAAAAGAGGGATTTGTTGTAAAATGACAGAAAAGCAGGGAATAGCAAGATTTCAGTGCAGGGCCTTAGTTCACGTACCAAAAAGAGGGATTTGTTGTAAAATGACAGAAAAGCAGGGAATAGCAAGATTTCAGTGCAGGGCCTTAGTTCACGTACCAAAAAGAGGGATTTGTTGTAAAATGACAGAAAAGCAGGGAATAGCAAGATTTCAGTGCAGGGCCTTAGTTCACGTACCAAAAAGAGGGATTTGTTGTAAAATGACAGAAAAGCAGGGAATAGCAAGATTTCAGTGCAGGGCCTTAGTTCACGTACCAAAAAGAGGGATTTGTTGTAAAATGACAGAAAAGCAGGGAATAGCAAGATTTCAGTGCAGGACCTTAGTTCACGTACCAAAAAGAGGGATTTGTTGTAAAATGACAGAAAAGCACGGAATAGCAAGATTTCAGTGCAGGGCCTTAGTTCATGTACCAAAAAGAGGGATTTGTTGTAAAATGACAGAAAAGCAGGGAATAGCAAGATTTCAGTGCAATGCCTTAGTTCACGTACCAAAAAGAGGGATTTGTTGTAAAATGACAGAAAAGCAGGGAATAGCAAGATTTCAGTGCAGGGCCTTAGTTCACGTACCAAAAAGAGGGATTTGTTGTAAAATGACAGAAAAGCAGGGAATAGCAAGATTTCAGTGCAGGGCCTTAGTTCATGTACCAAAAAGAGGGATTTGTTGTAAAATGACAGAAAAGCAGGGAATAGCAAGATTTCAGTGCAGGGCCTTAGTTCACGTACCAAAAAGAGGGATTTGTTGTAAAATGACAGAAAAGCAGGGAATAGCAAGATTTCAGTGCAGGGCCTTAGTTCACGTACCAAAAAGAGGGATTTGTTGTAAAATGACAGAAAAGCAGGAAATAGCAAGATTTCAGTGCAGGGCCTTAGTTCACGTACCAAAAAGAGGGATTTGTTGTAAAATGACAGAAAAGCAGGGAATAGCAAGATTTCAGTGCAGGACCTTAGTTCACGTACCAAAAAGAGGGATTTGTTGTAAAATGACAGAAAAGCAGGGAATAGCAAGATTTCAGTGCAATGCCTTAGTTCACGTACCAAAAAGAGGGATTTGTTGTAAAATAACAGAAAAGCAGGGAATAGCAAGATTTCAGTGCAGGGCCTTAGTTCACATACCAAAAAGAGGGATTTGTTGTAAAATGACAGAAAAGCAGGGAATAGCAAGATTTCAGTGCAGGGCCTTAGTTCACGTACCAAAAAGAGGGATTTGTTGTAAAATGACAGAAAAGCAGGGAATAGCAAGATTTCAGTGCAGGGCCTTAGTTCACGTACCAAAAAGAGGGATTTGTTGTAAAATGACAGAAAAGCAGGGAATAGCAAGATTTCAGTGCAGGGCCTTAGTTCACGTACCAAAAAGAGGGATTTGTTGTAAAATGACAGAAAAGCAGGGAATAGCAAGATTTCAGTAGAATAGTATTGGCTGATAGAATTCTATCAGCCAATCGGAATTCAAGGGACGCCATCTGCGATGACATCATTTAAAGGGAAACTTCATTGTTCAGAAGACGTCATCAGTAGAGGATGCTCCACGCCGGATGTCTTGAAGATTGAGCCGCTCCACGCCAGATGGATGAAGATAGAAGATGCCGTCTGGATGAAGACTTCTGCCCGGTTGGATGAAGACTTCGGCCCGCTTGGATGAAGACTTCTGCCGGCTTCGCTGAGGACTTCGTTGAGGATGGATGTTGGGTCTTCAAAAACTGTAAGTGGATCTTCAGGGGTTAGTGTTAGGTTTAGGTTTTTTTAAGGGTTTATTGGGTGGGTTTTTAGGTTAGGGACTTTGGGAGGAAAAAAAGCTAAATGCCCTTTTCAGGGCAATGGGGAGCTTAGGTTTTTATTTGGGGGGTTGGTTGTGTGGGTGGTGAGTTTTACTGTTGGGGGGGGTGTTTGTATTTTTATTTACAGGTTAAAGAGCTGATTTCTTTGGGACAATGCCCCACAAAAGGCCCTTTTAAGGGCCATTGGTAGTTTATTGTTGGCTAGGGTTTTTTTTATTTTGGGGGGGCTTTTTATTTTCATAGGGCTCTTAGATTAGGTGTAATTAGTTTAAATATTTGATCATTTATTTTTTATTTTGTGTAATTTAGTGTTTTTTATTTTGTGTAACTTAGTGTTTGTTATTTTATGTAACTTAGTTGTTAATATTTTGTAACTTAGTAATTTTTAATAGTAGATTTAAATAATTTGAGTAGGGTTAGGTTTTTAAATATGTAATATAGTTAATTTAATTGTTAGTTTAATGTAATGTTAGTATAATAGTTAGGGTAGGTTAATTAATAGTTTAATATAGTTTAATTTAATTTTAGTATAAAAGTTATGGTAGATTAATTAATAGTTTAATATAGTTTAATGTAATTGTAGTATAATAGTTAGGATAGGTTAATTAATAGTTTAATATAGTTTATTTTAATTCTAAAGGTAAGTTTAAATTTATTATAAGATAGGGATGAGTTAATATTTAATGTAAAGTTAAATAAAAATAAATTATATTTTTTTAGCTGTTCGGTCACACTAATGAGTGCAACTTTAACTTGAGCTCGGGAGTGCATGTTACTTCCAACTTGTAATATGCGCATGTTAGCGAGGTCACAATATAACTTATTGCGACTTGCAGTAACGATAGTGCGCCACTTGTAATCTAACATTAAGGGCTAGATTACGAATGTAGTGCTTGTATTTTAGCCTATATACACACATAAACACATAAATAAATATGTAAACATATATATTTACATATTATACAGTTAAATACCTGAAAACATGAAAAAGCATATGTATTTAATATTAAATAATGTTTTAACTATGTAGGTACTTTTACATTCCAATGTTCTTCACATAGGGTAATAGGTTCTTTATGTGCAAACTTTTTATTTTCGATTTGCAATCAGAGTGCAACCAGACGCTCACAAAAAGCTTAGTTCTAGCGAATGTAATGCGCAAGCAGGAACGTTAAATAGCGCTCAACTCGTAATATAGCCATCAGTTGAGTTCTGGATTTGAAGAGGAGACACATTGCAATATAATTATAAAAAAAATACCCCAAAAGTTTGTGTGATTTCTCTCCATGCTGATGAGGTTTTGATCATTAGGCATTAGAGTGATGCGATATAGTTGATATGTTGATTTGCTTCTGAGTGAGTAATTGCTTAAAAACTATTAAATAATGGTTATAACTAAACAAAAGATCTAATCATTTTAATCCTGATTCTTATTGTATTTATATTAACAGAACCTGAGTGTGTTCAAGAAGAACAAATGGAAAAGATACAGATTCCAGGATCAAAGGGACAACCAGTATCAAAGAAGTAAAAATAAAAAATGTTGGGATATATCTTTAGAAAAATAAAATAAAACATAAATCTTATATGTCACTATATTTATATTGAATACATATTGACATATATTTTGAGAACTATTGGACATGGAAGCACAAACAACATATGTACATAATTTGGTATAAACACTTGTGTCCTATACATATTATATTGTTCTGGGGAAACTTCCAGGGAGTCAGCCCTGTACAGACAAATAATTCAGAGCTGTGGGAAAATACTGATAATCTGAGAACTATCTACTTAAAATTACACCATACACCCAAACTGGGGAAGAACTTGAAGTGGTGTACCAGTTATAGACCCATTTCTCTAATAAATCAAGACCTAAAAATCTTTACTAAAATATTGGCAAATAGGTTAAAAAACATCTTAAAGGATATTATACACCCCGGCCAAATTTGGTTTGTGACTGGTAGAGAAGCACTTGATAATATCAGGCGCATGATAATAACAATAGCCCATCTGGCTAAAATAAAAACGCCTTCTCTGGTCCTTTCATTGGATGCGGAGAAGGCATTTGATAGGTTAGATTGGACATACATGTTTGCAGTCCTAGAGAAATGGGATTTAAAGGCCCCTTTATAGATGCCTTACAAAATATTTATTATAAACCCACCGCAACTGTCAGAGCGATGGGACATCACTCCAAACTTATAAATATCAAAAACAGCATGATGCAGGGCTGTCCACTGTAACCATTGTTGTTCGATATATATATGGAGCCCTTGGCGGCTTGTATTAGACTATCTTCTGATGTACATGGACTGAAGATAAAAGACACTGACTACAGAATATCCCTTTTTGTGGACGATGTCCTACTGACATTAACCAAACCCTTGACGCCCCTAACAAACCTTTATGACATTCTCCATCAATTTTCTGCCATATCAGGATACAAGATCAATATGGATAAAAGTGAGGCCATGGCAATAGCATTACCGGACTACACAAAAAAGCTAATACCAATTAAGCATATTAGGTGATGTGCATCTCTGTAATGAGAAGGGGTGTGGTCTAATGACATCAACACCCTATATCAGGTGTGCATAATTATTAGGCAACTTCCTTTCTTTTGGCAAAATGGGTCAAAAGAAGGACTTGACAGGCTCAGAAAAGTCAAAAATAGTGAGATATCTTGCAGAGGGATGCAGCACTCTTAAAATTGCAAAGCTTCTGAAGCGTGATCATCGAACAATCAAGCGTTTCATTCAAAATAGTCAACAGGGTCGCAAGAAGCGTGTGGAAAAACCAAGGCGCAAAATAACTGCCCATGAACTGAGAAAAGTCAAGCGTGCAGCTGCCAAGATGCCACTTGCCACCAGTTTGGCCATATTTCAGAGCTGCAACATCACTGGAGTGCCCAAAAGCACAAGGTGTGCAATACTCAGAGACATGGCCAAGGTAAGAAAGGCTGAAAGACGACCACCACTGAACAAGACACACAAGCTGAAACGTCAAGACTGGGCCAAGAAATATCTCAAGACTGATTTTTCTAAGGTTTTATGGACTGATGAAATGAGAGTGAGTCTTGATGGGCCAGATGGATGGGCCCGTGGGTGGATTGGTAAAGGGCAGAGAGCTCCAGTCCGACTCAGACGCCAGCAAGGTGGAGGTGGAGTACTGGTTTGGGCTGGTATCATCAAAGATGAGCTTGTGGGGCCTTTTCGGGTTGAGGATGGAGTCAAGCTCAACTCCCAGTCCTACTGCCAGTTTCTGGAAGACACCTTCTTCAAGCAGTGGTACAGGAAGAAGTCTGCATCCTTCAAGAAAAACATGATTTTCATGCAGGACAATGCTCCATCACACGCGTCCAAGTACTCCACAGCGTGGCTGGCAAGAAAGGGTATAAAAGAAGAAAATCTAATGACATGGCCTCCTTGTTCACCTGATCTGAACCCCATTGAGAACCTGTGGTCCATCATCAAATGTGAGATTTACAAGGAGGGAAAACAGTACACCTCTCTGAACAGTGTCTGGGAGGCTGTGGTTGCTGCTGCATGCAATGTTGATGGTGAACAGATCAAAACACTGACAGAATCCATGGATGGCAGGCTTTTGAGTGTCCTTGCAAAGAAAGGTGGCTATATTGGTCACTGATTTGTTTTTGTTTTGTTTTTGAATGTCAGAAATGTATATTTGTGAATGTTGAGATGTTATATTGGTTTCACTGGTAAAAATAAATAATTGAAATGGGTATATATTTGTTTTTTGTTAAGTTGCCTAATAATTATGCACAGTAATAGTCACCTGCACACACAGATATCCCCCTAAAATAGCTAAAACTAAAAACAAACTAAAAACTACTTCCAAAAATATTCAGCTTTGATATTAATTAGTTTTTTGGGTTCATTGAGAACATGGTTGTTGTTCAATAATAAAATTAATCCTCAAAAATACAACTTGCCTAATAATTCTGCACTCCCTGTATATGTTATAAAAAAAAATACTAAAAGACATTGCTAAATGGAAACTACTCAACTTTTCCTAGTATGGCAGAATATCAGCAAAAAAAATGAACATACTCCCAAGAATCTTGTATTTGTTCAGAACCTTACCTATCTCAATCCCAAGACATGACTTAACATCCCTATAATCAGAATTGATCCACTTTATAAACAATAAGAAGCGATCAAGAACTCCCTTCCACATATTCACTAAACACAGACAATTAGTAGGTACCGGGGTTCCTAACCTCTTAGATTATTACGACAAGACTAGAGTGGCCCAGACTATGTTACTAGGTTCCACGAGAAAATATATAGTATGGAATAAATTGGAGTCAGATCTGGGGGCTTACGATTCACCAGAAGATCTAATATGGGATAAATCACTACATCAACATAAAACTCCAGATTACCCTCAAGTTACTAGTTATTCAATTAACTATTGTAGAACTATAACCAAAAATAAAAAGTTATTACCTGAATTTTCCTCCAAAATGCCGCTCAAATACCTCATCCCGGCCGATTATCGAAAACAATTAGATAAGTGGGAGAATAAGGGCCTTTATAGAGTGGGAGACTTCCTAACACATAACAAGCCACTAACCTTCACCCAAGTACAAAATGTTCTAGCTCCGGTTCGTCTAAAATGGTACTTCTATCTACAGATTACATCCGCCCTAAATACATTTATACCTAATATGTGGATCCAACTTAGTAAACCTTTGATAAATTGTGTAGCATCAATACCAGGCCTTATTTAGACAATTTCACATTTATACATAGCACTGCAAACTATAACAAATGATACCAAATCATCTATTATGCTCAAGTGGGAAACGGATACTAATACCTCATTAGATACACAAGATTGGTGCAAACTATTCTACTCTTTGTGCAAAGGTCTAATTAGTACTGATCTAAGGGAAACTAGTTTCAAAACTATCTTTAGATGGTACTTAACTCCAATCAAAACTGCTCATTTCATGGCAGGAAGAAACAAAAACTGCTACAGGGGTTGTGATACTAAAGGCACCTACGTACATATGTGGTGGGAGTGCCCTGGGGTTGCTCAGGTTTGGGCTAGACTGTCGGCATTCCTCGGCACATTATTAGAAGATCAAATAACATTAACCATGTCTCAAGGGTTACTATATGCTCCATTATTAAACTTCCACAAACATATTAACACTTTTGTAAAAAATACTTTGCACTATCACAAGAATAAGCATTGCCAGATATTAGAAAGAGGGAGTACCGACATGGCGAGAGATAATGGACAAATTTAGTTTGACATACTCACTAAAATTTGGTTTTACTAGATGATGCATCCGGACGCAACTAACTCCTTTAACTCAATATAAGGGTAAACTAATATGATCCAATTACAAGAGAGAAATACGATATGGGACCACAAAGAGAGAATTAGGGTCAGAAGACAATAAATTGCTAGTACATTTGACAATCTAAAAAAGGTTTCTCCTTACTCATTGGCGCAATAAGACTAGATATTAATAGCTGACATTGACACATACAAATTTTCTCAGTGACCAAAGGTTAATTTTTGTTTAATTGTTTTTTATTATTATAAATCTAAAGTATATGCAGCAGATGTTCTTCTTTTTCCGTACAATTTATCAGGTGTTATATTCCATGCACAGGAACAAGGTCATGTCTAGATGAGAGATGCAAGGTTAAATCTAATGGACATTGAGACCTTGTAAGCCAGTTAATAGAAATATATAAGCAAGACATGAAGGAGCTCAGAAGCGATAACGGAAATTGATTTGCTTGTTGACCTTTTAAAGAAATACTGTTACCAATAGAACATGTAATCTGTTTTATGACAAAGTTATTTCAATAAAAAAACATTTTAACATAAAATTACACCATACGTCGTCATACTGAACCAGCTTAATGTGAAAGCAAAATGTTCTGAACACTGGCATGGTGCACTGTAAATTTGCTACATTTAGAGGAACTCGTATTGAAGCTGGTGTGGCTGCCATTTAAACCTCCCAATGGAGCCACTTGCTGACTTTGTTGTTGTGCCCTGATATATACATTTTCTAGGCTAACTACATGCAACATCTATAAAGGAGCTGCATTGGAATATAGTGAGAGACATCTTAATGAGGTTGTTAGACTGACGATAATACAGGCAATGCCATGGATAAGTTTCAGCAGGTTTTTAAAAGAGAAATTGCAACAATATATAACCGAGGTGGAAAAAGTACTGTAGGAAGAAGCCTGGACACCTTGGACAACAAACTGTTTTTTTCAAACTGAGGAAGATGCACTGAATACCCAAGGAAGGTTTGATGGTGTTATCTTTCTCTTGTCACCGGCAGTTAGAGAACAAGCAACCAGAGGAACACTGAAGAAATGCCAGATATAAGTTTGGACCTATACTGCCAGTGCCAGAGATGCAGATGTGGGTCGGGAGCTTTGGTTTTCTCTACCTGCTAGCTGGAATTTAGAATTGGATACCACCTTGGTGGGAACATTGGGCATAATTGGCTGCTTCCCTGTAATAGCCTTGAGTCCCCTCTGTTATGTTGTGGACCCATCTGACCGTTTCCTTTACTTTCTGACAGTTGGAGTGGGAAACGGATTGTTCTGCTCCTTGAATCATTTATGACTGATGGGTTTTATACTAAATAGTATCCTGTTATTGGAACTGTATAATTTATAGTTAAAAGGACATGAAACCCACATTTTTTATTTCAGGATTTAGAAAGAGCATGTGATTTTAAACAACTTTCCAATTTATGTCTATTTTTTAATTGGCTTCCTACTCTTGTTAACCTTTGCTGAAGGTTTATCTAGGAAAGCTCAGGAGCAGTAAAGAACCTAGGTTCTAGCTGCTGATTGGTGGCTGCATGTATATACCAATTGTCATTGGCCCACCAATGTGTTCAGTTAGAAACCAGTAGTGCATTGCTGTTGCTTCAACAAAGTATACCAAGAGAATGAAGCAAATTTGATAATAGAAGTAAACTGGAAAGTTGTTTAAAATTGTATGTTCTACCTAAATCATGAAAGTAAATGTTTGGGTTTCATTTCCCTTTAATGCTGACATTTTAGAAAAACTGTACACCAAACAGTTTAGGTGTTTCTTGATAACTCAGGGCTTGATGTGTACAGTTATTACACAATGTTTGATGGTGTTTAAATATCTATAGAAATAAGTGGATCTGATGAGAATAAATTGTGCAAACCTCTAGGGCAGGGGTCAGCAACCTTGGCACCCCAGATGCTTTGGAATTAAATTTCCTATGATTCTCAGCCAGCTTAAAGAGTGTCTGAGCATCATGGGAAATTTAGTTTCAAAACATATGGGGTGCCAAGGTTGCTGACCTCTGCTCTAGGAGATTATCATAATTGGATTTCCCCTGATATGCTGTATAGAATCCTGACACTTTCTCCTGGATATTGTTGTTGGTTTTCATCAGGGCACAGATCGGCATAATAGATGCCTATCTTAACACCTGATCTCTTCTACATAACCAAACTGTTAATAATAGACTTTAGAGAGTGACCTTGCGCCATGTAACTGCGGCTGTACACATCATGACATCAATCATCATGACATTGAACTTTTACTAAATCTGTAGGGGATACTCAGATACTCATACAACTTGTTGCCTTACAGCTTCATCTGATGACATTTTCAAACATAGGGGTTATGAATCAGTGTTAATTTCATCGACTAAAACTAGACTAAAATGAGCATAAAACTAAAGAAATCCTGATGACTAAAATACGACTAAAACTAAAATGGCATTTTAGTCAAAAGACTATGAGGCCCATTTATCAAGCTTCGTATGGAGCTTGTGGGCCCGTGTTTCTGGCGAGTCTTCAGACTCGCCAGAAACAGCAGTTATGAAGCAGCTGTCTAAAGACTGCTGCTCCATAACCCTGTCCGCCTGCTCTGAGCAGACGGACAGGAATCGCCACAATTCAACCCGATCGAGTACAATCGGGTTGATTGACACCCCCCTGCTGGCGGCCGATTGGCCACGAGTCTGCAGGGGCTGGTGCAATGCTGAATACGGAGAGCGTATTGCTCTCCGCATTCAGTGAGGTCTTGCGGACCAGACCCGCACTGTCGGATCAGGTCTGCAAGACCTTTGTTAAATAGGCCTCTATGACTAAAACTAAATCAAAATTTGCCGTCAAAATTAACACTTTATGCAAGGTGTTATAATCAATCCATATCTAAA
Source organism: Bombina bombina (assembly GCF_027579735.1). Lineage (NCBI taxonomy): Eukaryota > Metazoa > Chordata > Amphibia > Anura > Bombinatoridae > Bombina > Bombina bombina. Next base: position 41,218,945 of record NC_069509.1, read on the forward strand.
TACTGCTCTTTCGTAAAAATAAAAAAAGCAAGGCTATCTTCTTGTTTATTTACATAACTTGGTTTTATTTAATTTTAAGATAAAGACATGTTATATACCACAACAGTTAAATCTGTATTGCATGTTGAAACCTTAATACCGTAAATAAAAACAGGTTAATAAACCTTTACTCCAGGAGTATATAATGAGTTTGGAAGTTCTAGAGCAGTGTTAATTTAGTTGCAAAAACATTTTTGAATTTGTGATCAATTGATTCTTCCTATAGAAATAAGAATAACCCATGAGTATGGGTTTAAGTTATGCTGTGCCTGTGATAGCTGCAGAAACGTTTTGTTGTGTTGAGTTGCTTGATACTTGTTTTAATTATTAACAGAGAACTGTTAAAGTTTTTATACTGGGTAATATGTGCAAATGCGTTACAGCCAATACAGTTTACAGTTTGTTTTTTTATATTTTAAAGTTGCACTTTGTTTGTGAAACTTGGTTTTATTTAATTTAAAGTTTAATTAAAGGGACAGTAAACCTAAAAAATAATGTTATATAATTCTGCACATAGTGCAGAATTATATAACATTATTTTACTGCTATAGTTATAAAACCCTTTTTTCCCTTTTAATATTTAAAAAACATACCGCTTTTACAGACCCGCTCTCTGCTCTCTGCTGAGCGGGTCTGTTTTTTTAGTCAGCGCATTGGGCCAGCTGTATAGTTACAGCCCGGCCCGACCGCGCCATAAGACTAAGTGCAGCTCGCTCCTGCTCTGTCTGACAGCAGGAGCGAGCTTCACTTAATGCTATGGCGCGGTCGGGCCGGGCTGTGACTATACAGCTGGCCCGATGCGCTGACTAAAAAAAACAGACCCGCTCAGCAGAGAGCGGGTCTGTAAAAGCGGTATGTTTTTTAAATATTAAAAGGGAAAAAAGGGTTTTATAACTATAGCAGTAAAATAATGTTATATAATTCTGCACTATGTGCAGAATTATATAACATTATTTTTTAGGTTTACTGTCCCTTTAAGATGTTATATATCACAATGGCTAAATCGGTGTCTGTATTGCATGTTTAAACCTTAATACCATAAATAATAACAGGTGTTATGTTTACTCCTGGAGTATATAATCAGTTTGAAAATTATAGAGAAATGCTTAAATAATGCATTACACTTTAACTAAACCCCTTAGATTTTAGTCGACTAAAATCTACTGGAGATTCAGTCGACTAAAACTAGACTAAAACTAAAACAATTCATATGACTAAAATACGACTAAAACTAAACTGGCATTTTAGTCAAAAGACTAAAACTAAGACTAAATCGAAATTTGCCGTCAAAATTAACACTTGTTATGATAATAGTTATTTTACTCTGATTGAAAAATCAGATTTACCCCATTATATGACAACATTTGCTTCAAGACAAGGGAGGGGCACTTGTTGATTTTCAGTTTTAGGTATAAATCCCATGATATACTTTAACTAATAACTAACAGCTTATCATAAACTATTCTAAGGTTTTCTATCTTGAATATATTATAACATATGCAGTAGTAGTACTCAACAAAGGGCCCTAGAGCAAAAAATGTTTGCCCCCCACCTCAAAAGTTAACTCTGTATAATGATTTATAGGATAGATAGATGAATAGGTAGCTACACCTGCAACCTGCACTAATAAAAGGCTTACCTGTAATTGGATTGAACACATTCTGCAGAAGCCTATTTATAGACTCACTGCTATGGGCCCCCCCAGCCTTTGGGCCCGGTGCCACTGCACCTGCTGCACCAATGATAGTTCCACCCCTGAACAGATGCTTGTTTCTGCAGCTCTCAAAGCTTGTGTCTGCAGAGATACCATGCCTCTTCTTTATAGCAAAAACATCTTATAAAATAAACATACTGGGTTTAGAAAATAACTTAATCCCCATTGTTCCTCTGCAAATCAATGTACACAGAATCATTACCTCTCATAGGACCGTTAAATATAGTAGAATTGTATAATCAACAAGAACATAATAAAAAGATAACACAATTACAAGTGGTGGAACAATAATTTTTTCACTCGTGCACAAACACCACTCAAAGTAAACTTTTAACCTGGGCGGGTTAGCGCTCGTATTTCAAGTTGAAAGTAAATTGTTTGCGTGCGAGTGAAACCGATGTGTGCTATCTTCAGTACTTTAGATATTTTACAACCACATTCACTTCTCCCCATAGACTTCAATGGAGCACTCTTTAAAAAAATGCTAATACTTATACCTCGCATGCTAACTCGACACTGCCTAAGACCTACAGCGCTGAACCTGAAGGTAGTTGTGCATATTTTACATTTGATGTTCTTCCCGTAGAAGAAAATGTTCTTTTTATTTTAAGATACATATTTTACAAAAAATAATCAGTTATTACATATAGAAATATATATCTATACATATACAGTATATCCATATTTTGTTTTTAATAAAATTATTACAAATGACAATGTTTCCTGCCAGTGACATTCTACTCTGTATAATGATTTTGAGGACAGATGGACCTGCTACTTGCACTAACAAAAGGCTTCCCTGCATTAGGATTTTACAAATTCTGCATACACCTATGTATAGACTGGCTGTTATGGCCCCCTCCAGCTCTTGGGCCCTGGTGCCACTGCACCTGCTGCACCAATGGTAGATGTAAATATTGCCTAAATGACATAAGATATTGTTGTTTACACTTGGTCCCATCCCCTCTCCAAGCTGGCCCCATTTCAATTCAGTAGGTTTATGATACAAAATAATTGGCCCAGACTAATTATAAACTGTTTATGAAACTATTATCCCACAAAACAAAACCTTGCCGCAACATTGCAAACCTGAAACGGCAATTCAGAGGGATTTGTATGGTATGGTATAGAATGGTGTGGTGTGGTATGGTATAGTATGGTATGGTATTGTATGGTATGGTATAGTATGGTATGGTATTGTATGGTATGGTATAGTATGGTATGGTAGCTTGGTAGGGACAAAGCTTAAAACTAAACTTTTTTATATATAAGTATTCCTTTTTAATATGGGAAGAGTCCACAGCTGCATTCCTTACTTGTGGGAAATACTGAACCTGGCCACCAGGAGGAGGCAAAGACACCCCAGCCAAAGGTTTAAATACCTCCCTCACTTCATCATAACCTCAGTCATTCTTTACCTTTTGTCACAGGAGATTGGCAGAGAAGTGTTAGAGAATTTCGGAGTAGTCTCTTATGGAGAGTAGTACTCTTCAAGAGGGGATTGGAGTTTTAAGTAGTCCTGTCAGCCTCTCAGTGAGAGCATAGATGGAAGTTAGAGTCCAGAGATGCAGGGAGAGTCATTCTGCAAAACCATCCAGACTCATATTAACAGCTCCTTAAGCAATCAGTGTTGACGAGTTTCGCTGCCAGCTTTCTTCACTCAAGTCCATGTCAGAAGCGCTGATACAATCTGTCAAACTTGAAGGACTGTGTCACTGTTCCACGGCATAGATTCCGGTAAGATTGTTTCATTACTTTACACTCATGTTAACGTTAGAAGACAGGGTCACAGTGTGGCTCCTTTATCTTTATGGAATCAAGGGTTAATATCTCCCGATGGGATTATTGAACAGTGGGGAATAATCATGTATGTTTATTTGATTTTATGCTGCTTTTACATGTGAGATCTTATGGGCTGTTATGGAATATACAGGTTTCACTTTCACTTTGAGAGCTATGCAGCTTACAAGCTTGGCACGCTTTTTCTCATAGCAGGGACGGTCCTGCATTGTGACCGGGAGTGGTTGCGGCTTTCATTCCCTCTTTCCTGACCGGGTAGCTATCCGAGAGGAGGTGGGGATAGCTCCAGACATTGGGGTATAAGGGTGCTGTTTTTTTGAATAAAATATGATTGTTTTATTTTCTGTTACTTTAGAGGGTACTCCCTCTATTGCTAAGAGTAATTCCTGTTTATATTGTGAGGAGGCCTTAGATCCGCACTCTCAATTATGATCCATATGCCTTGCTAATGTGATAATATCAAATATGTTTGATATCACAGAGCCGTCCACCTCTGAGGAGTTGTCGTCCAGTTAGGTGCGTACCCTACATTCATTTCCCTCTACACATGCAGTTTCCCATAGCATTACTGATCCTCCATCTGAAGGGGGCTTTTTTTTCACCAGACGTTACTGCGCAGTTCAGACAGCGGTGTCTGCAGCCTTTAATACTTTACCTCGCCCTGCTAAGCGCAAGCGAAATATTACATATTGCACTCCTTCCCAGAGCACATCAGATAATATTTGGATTTAACTGATAGGTTATCCAAGGATGAAGTTCTTTCTGAGACTTCAGAGAATGAACATTCTGGGTCGGAGTCTGCTGCCTCTAAACCTCCCGCTGCGGAGGAACCAAACTTTAGTTTTAGGAATTTGTGCTGTCTTTTTAAGGAAGTTTTGGCGAATTTAGAGGTTAAAGAGGCCAAATTGCTTGATGAACCTTTGATTCCTAAATTGGATAGAGTTTGAGGACAGGTTGGTACCTTATACTTCCCTGCTCCTGTTAGATGGAGAACATTATTAAGAATGAATGGGACAGGATTGGATTCCTTTTCCCCCTCTTCTTCCTTTCAGAAATTGTTCCTGGTCCTGGACTCTCTATGGAGTTGTGGGGTTCCGTTTCTAAAAGGGATGGTGCTATCTTCACTCTTGCTAAACGTACTACTATCCCGCTTGAGTATAGCTCTTCATTTAAAGAGCCCATGGATACAAGATGGAAACTCTGTTAAGAAATATGTTTCAACATGCGTGATATTTGTTTCAACCGGCGGCGGCTGTTGCTGCGGTTGCGGGAGAAACTACCTACTGGTGCGACTCCTTATAGGATTTGATCGAGGTGGATGGTCCCCTCGACGTTATCCAGGAAAGAATTAAGTCCTTGAGGGTTGCTAATACTTTTATCTGTGATGCTATTAAGCAGATTATTTCCCTGAATGCTAAGGCTTCAGCTTTTCTGTTCAGGTCTGTCAGGCTCTGGCTGAAGTCATGGTCTGTGGATATGACTTCTAAGTCTAGACTTCTTTCCCTCCCCTGAAAGGGAAAGATTTTGTTTGGTCCAGGCCTGCACTCAATTATCTCCATGATCTCAGGGGGCAAGGGTGCCCTCCTACCGCAAGAGAATAAGAACTATTCTAAGGGACAAAATTCCAATTTTCGTTCTTTTCGTTCTGATAAAGTCCATCGTCAGCAGTCCTCCGCTAAGCCAGAGCAAACCAAGAGCTCTTGGAAGCCAGCTGTAAGAGCTATGTAAGAGTTTGATATTTGCTACTAAAATATAGTTTTGTAGCAGAATTGTAAATACCCAGAGTTTATGAGAGAAACAATGGGATAAGCAAATTATGCAATTAATCCAAAAGTGTGTCTCATTAAAGTGATATGTTTCCAGTAATGAGAAACTATATCAGAAATGAATCTAATATGATTCTTTAGTAAACCCAGAGTTGTTATAAAAAATAGTGTCAATAGTATCATTATTGCATACTTGAATATGAAATATTTACATAGGTCTTAATGCAGATATCTGAATAGTAGTTCACATAAATACAAGAAACTTGTTAGTTATATTCAGGAATCAATAAGATCAAGGAATTATACTGCATTAGTACTTGCAGTTTTCTTAGAGGTTGTGAGCGAGTTTTAGATTCGAGTGGTCAGCGGTAGTTGAAGACTCCCAGTAGCTGCAGTCAGAGATCTGGACAAGAGACTGAAGAAATCCAGAATGAACACAAGTTGCAATGGTTCCGGTTCTCAGCTGGAGGTTGGGGAGGAGCTGCGCACGCTGATCACAAGCAAGCAGTTCAGAACTAAGTAAACGGCTATAGCGAGAGACACAAGAGCTGAACACAGTGGCTAGAAAGAGGTTCCCAAGATGAGTCAGGAACGGAGGTGTTTTTATATGTCCCCTCATTCAAGATGGCGACAATAATGTCCATTCTTCCCCTCGTTCGAGAAGGGCAGTTCATGACCACGATAGTTCTGAAGGATGCTCCCTTCGCGTACCAATCCACAAGGACCGCTTCCAGTTCCTAAGGTTTGCGTTCCTGGACCAGAACTTCCAGTTTATTGCTCTTCCATTTGGTCTAGCTATGGCATCAAGAAATTTTTCGAAGAGTAGACCATTGGGAATCTTTCCTCTGTCTTCTTCGATTCCGTGGATGGAAGATAAATCTAGAGAGAGTTCTCTTATATCAAGTACCAGGGTAGAATTCCTGGATACTATAATAGACTCCATAGACATGAGAATATTTCTAACAGACCACAGACATTGCAAGCTAGCATCCACATGTCTTGCCCTCTAGACCTACTTAAAGGGACACTGAACCCAATTTTTTTTCTTTTGTGATTCAGATAGAGCATGCAATTTTAAGCAACTTTCTAATTTACTCCTATTATCAATTTTTCTTCATTCTCTTGCTATCTTTATTAAAAAAAGAAGGCATCTAAGCTTTTTTTGGGTTCAGAACTCTGAATAGCACTTTTTTATTGGTGGATGAATTTATCCACCAATTAGCAAGGACAACCCAGGTTGTTCACCAAAAATGGGCCGGCATCTAAACTTCCATTCTTGCATTTCAAATAAAGATACCAAGAGAATGAAGACAATTTCATAATAGGAGTAAATTAGAAAGTTGATTAAAATTCCATGCTCTAGCTGAATCACGTAAGAAAAAATTGGGTTCAGTGTCCCTTTAAAGTCATCTGTGGCTCGGTGTATGGAGGTGATTGGTCTTGTGGTGTCCAGCATGGACATCATTCCCTTTGCCAGGTTTCACCTCAGACCGTTGGATCTTCGCATGCTGAGGCAGTGGAACAGCGATCATTCAGATCTTTCTCAACAGATTTCTCGGGACAACTGATCAAGAGAATCACTCTCTTGGTAGTTTTGTCTGGATCACTTGTCCCGATGGACGTCCGTCTTAAGACCATCCTGGGTGAATGTGACTATGGTCGCAAGTCTGTCAGGATGGGGAGCTGTTTGGGGTGCCAGGAAGGCACAGGGTCTATGGACTCAAGAAGAAAGCTCCCACACAATCTCATTTTGGAGCTTCGGGCAATATACAATGCTCTGAAGGCCTGGCCTCTGCTGGGTTCATCCCAGTTTATCATATTCCAATCAGATATTATATCCTCGGTGGCTTACATCAACCATCAAAGGGGAACGAGAAGCTCCCTAGCTATGAGGGAAGTATCTCGGATTCTGGAGTGGGTGGAGATCCACATCTGTTCACTGTAAGCGATCCATATTCTGGGTGTGGTCATCTGGGAAGCGGATTTCCTCAGCAGAAAACCTTGCATCCGGGGGAATGGTCTCTCCATCCCAAAGTTTATTTGCAAAAGGTAGATTTTATGACGTCTCTATACCAAGCTACCCAGATATGGGTTGAGGTACAGGGATCCTAATTCAGAGCTAAGATACATTAGCAGTGCCTTGGAGGTTCAATCTAACTTTATCTTTTCCGTCCATTACATGGACACCTCTGAGTGAGTTCCATACTAACACCCAATCGGACGATCCTACTGGCAAGAGGTGATAAAATTTCAAAATTAAGGACATGCTCTGACCTGCTCGAGAGTTAAGACACAATTTAATCAGGCCGAAAGTGCCAGTAGCAAAAAGTGGGCTGATGCAATCTCTTTTCCACAAGCGTCTGTATAAAAGTAAATGCACTATGAGCTGCAGGGAATGGTGGTGGAAGGGTGGATGCGGCTGTGAGGAGAAAGCCTAACATTATTAGGGGGCTGGAAGCCATAATTTTATGACGCCACAAAAGACCACATAGATGTATCACAATATATGAGGATCAGCTTTCAATAAAGGCCCATTTACACAAACTCTATGTAAAAACAAGAAGGTCTGGGCTGTATTATAGGCATACTCAGTTGGCAGTATCAGACACACACTGCATGTTACTTAATTAAGTCACTAAACTACCGTGAAACCTCTCAAGGTTAAACCCACAGCTAGAGAACTATACTGAAGCACATAGCTTCATTTAAAACTATAAAAATGGCAACTAAAAAGCTAACTAAAGCGGACAAGGCTAGCAAATCCCAGACAATAAACCCTTACTTCAGACCTCCCAAGATTAACAAACCTGCAAGTGAAAATGTTAGAGAGGAGGAGGGTGACTCTGAGCAAGAAATAGAACCTAATCACACTGAAGGAGATCAAGCACCTGTGACAAGGGCAGATCTTCGCCTATTAGTTTCAAAGCAAGATATCTCTGCAAATTTTGAGCGCCTGTGGGAAAAGATAGATTCCATGCACTCAGTGGTTACAGACAGCCTAACTGATATAAAGTCAGATATTGCCGAACTGGGAGGCAGAACTGAAACATTGGAGGAACATAGGGATGCTGTGTCAGAAGACCTCACCTCAATATCTGAGGCTGTTAATTCCCAACAACAGTCTATCACCGAGCTCCAAGATAAAATCGAAGACCTTGAAAATAGGGGCAGACGAAATAATATTAGAATGAAGGGCATACCAGAATCAGTCCTGAATAAAGACCTTCAAACCCATCTACAACAACTTTTCAGAGCTATTACTGGCGACAAAGATGAATCTACCTACAACATAGAAAAGGCTCATAGAGCCCCTAGAGTCAGACCCAGGGAAGATGCTCCACCAAGGGATGTCATTGCGAAGCTATTGGTTTTTCAAGAGAAGGAAAAAATCTTGTCTGCATCCCGACAAAACCCAACTTTCAAATTCCAAGGAACAATTGTCCAATTCTATCAGGACTTAAGTCTTAGAACCCTCCAGAGAAGATTACAGCTGCAACCTCTCACAGCTATGCTACCAAAACACCAAATTCAATACAGTTGGGGATTTCCCTTCGCATTACACATTATCAGAGACTGTAAAACAATAACTTTAAAAGAAGCGGAAGAGATTCCCAATACATGCAAGCTTCTAGGTTTGAATCCTCCATCAGTCCCGACGGACACACCTACAAAACAACACAGAGATCTTCAGATATACCAGCGGGATATTAAACAATCTAAATGACAATCAATCAACAAAAGGAAACTGAAAATAGATGACTTTGGTTACCATGCTTTCATATGAAGACCCAGATTCATGGGACTCTGTTGGCCTTTTAGTTCTTATTCTGGACTTTATGCTGCCAAATATAGTGCGACTGCACACCAGTGGGTAAAGTATGTCATGTATTGATTTGCCTGATCTGCTAGAGTTCACTGATCGCAGCATTCTTGTTAATTCACTGTTTGAAAATAAGTTATATATTTAGATATTGCTCCCTCATTACTGACAGTCATGAGATTTGTTTACTCTCCTATAAAGGTTGATATAGTTAATGTACCTTTTTCTTTTCAATCATATTGTTTATTGCTTTTGTTCTTTTTTGCTTTTTTTTTTCAATTGTACATTATGGTCTTGAGTCACATTTTATGTTTGGTTGTATGATGATGGGGACTGGGCAGGGAGGTGGAAATGTTATAGCCTTTCAAAAAGGGGTGAAGGTTCGGCATATTTTTGGGGCCATAATTATGCAGACAACATACATTTTCGATGCCTAGGATACACCTAGTTTCTCACAATGTCAGAGGATTAAATTCCGATGTCAAACGCAGAGTGGCTATGGCCCACTATCTTAGACTTCAAGCCAATGTTCTCTTTCTGCAAGAGACTCATCTAACACACACAAATATCCCTAGATATTGGTCCAGGGCATTCCCGTTACACTATCATGCTACGACTGATGTAAAAAAAGAGGTGTATCTATACTTATTCATTCATCAATAAATTGTATACACAAATCTACTTTGGCGGACCCAGAAGGCAGATATTAAATAGTGAAAGGGCAACTAGATGATTCTGATATCATTTTTTTAAATATTTATGCCCCAAATGATAATCAGCATACATTCTTTAAAAATATTTCTCATCTATTAACAAACTGGTCTCAATATAGAGTCATATTGGCAGGAGTCTTCAATATTAATATGACACCTATCACACCTACCACAAATTCAAAGCTAAACAATAAACAACACCGTTATAACAGGATGGTTAGATCTATCCAAGACCTACTTCTCCCCCATACTCTAACAGACACCTGGAAATTCTTATATGGGGAGACTAACGATACCACATTTTATTCAGCTGCCCATCAGTCATACACGAGAATAGACTATATATTAGTTAGCCAAATTCTGCTTCCACTGGCTTTGTCATCTGATATTCACTCCTGTACATGGTTTGACCATTCCCAAATTTCAATTAATCTAGATGGGGTTCAGGAACCTAAAAGAGTTAGAACCTGGACTTTTGACTCAAGTTTGTTTAGGGACAAACACACTCTGGACAAGACAGGTGACTTATTGACCGAATTCTGGAACATTAAAACTCAGTCCACTACTAACCCCTTAAACACCTGGGCAGCACACAAAGCATATATGAGAGGGCTCTTGATTCAAACTAAGTCTCGCTCACTTAACCATAAAAAAACTATGATATCTCAGCTTCAAAACGAAATAAAACTTCTAGAAACACAACATAAACATACCCAAAACTTATCTACTCTAAGAGAACATAACAAAAAAAGGGACAACTTAAACAGTATTTTAAATACTATGGCGGCTAAAGCAATACTGAAATTCAAGACAAAATACTATGTCTTCGCCAACAAACCTGACAAATTCCTAGCTCACAAAATTTGCGAACGTTGTAAGGCTTCTGCCATACCAACTATAATCAACACACAAGGCATCCTGATATCCCATCCCCAGGAAATGTTGATATCTTTGCAGATTTCTATGGGAAACTATACGACGGTAAGAAGGTTACTCATACACCCCAGATAGAATCCGCCGCTATAGATTTTCTCACAAAAGCTAAATTGAACACAATCTCAAACAAAGACAGGGATCTATTAAATTCCCAGATTTCACCAGTAGAGGTGTCATTGGCCATTAAAGGCCTTAAGAAGGGCAAGGCCCCTGGCCCAGATGGGTTTATAGGGGAATATTATACATTTTTCAAATCTATATTAATTCCCCAACTAACTAACTTTTGTAATCACATCTTAGAAGGTCTCCCGATTACAACAGAACTTCTAATGGCTAAGATTGTGGTAATTCCTAAACCAGGCAGAAATCCAAAATATTGCTCAAACTACCATCCCATTTCTCTCATCAATCAGGACCTTAAAACCAAAATTCTCGCCATCCGTCTTAAATCGATATTGCCCAGTCTGGTCCATCCGGACCAGGTTGGCTTCGTAAAGGATAGGGAAGCCCCAGATAATATTAGACATATAATAGACTCCTTATATTACTTATTTGAATCCAAAACGCCTTCTCTGCTCCTATCGCTGGATGCAGAGAAGGCATTTGATAGAATTGATTGGAAATACTTACTACAGGTGTTCAGAACATGGGATTCAGAGGCCCTTTTATAACCGCCATTGAGAGGATATATTCTAACCCCTCAGCACAAGTCACAGCAACAGGTCATAGATCTAAAATCTTCCTCATTTTAAACGGAACTAGGCAGGGTGCCCTCTTTCACCCCTCCTGTTTGCCCTTTGCATAGAACCCTTAGCAGCTCAGATTAGAGATTCCCCAGACATTTTAGGATTCAAACTCAGCTCCACTGAATACAAACTGACTTTGTTCACGGATGACATTTTATTAACGATCACTAAGCCACTTGTTTCACTCCCTAATCTCTTGACTCCACTCTATCATCTTGGAATAAAGTTGCCAAAATAACTAAGCTAATGCCACAACACTCACGATCTATGCCAATTAGATACCTTCTACCTCGAGAATATCGCTTACTAGTAGACAAATGGAGTAATAAAGGACTTTATAGAGTCGCGGATCTAATGAGCAACAACAGAATCATAACATTCAGTCAGGTACAGGATAAAATTGCACCTCTAACACTAAATTGGAATTTAAAAAAAACGCTTTAACTCAACCCACCACAATACTAGAGATCATATGCAAGGCTCACCACAGAATGAAACATACTATTTCAAGGTTATATTCCGCTATACAGTCTTCCCATATACAAGCTAAATCTCAGCTGATCTTAAACTGGGAGAGGGGCTTAGGAATGGAGATGGACATGCAGGATTGGGTCAACATATTTAGTGAGACAGATAGGGGACTATTAAGTGCGGACTTTAGGGAAAATGCCCTTAAAACTACCTTTTGTTGGTACTTATCCCCACTTCAGATGGCACATATGTCCCTCACAGGGAGTAGACTATGTTATAGAGGGTGCAATGCTTTAGGTACTTATCTGCACCTATGGTGGGAATGCGTTAAAGTCAAACATGTCTGGGACAATCTCTCTTTTACTAAGCACTACCTTGGATGAAAATATCCGACTTACTCAGGCCCAGGCACTATTGCATGACCGTTTTCCTAACTTTAACAAACCAATTAACGTATTTATTAAGATCTTGTGTACCATTACAAGATCCTGTATAGCCAAGTATTGGAAAACTGGATCCCTTACCTGTCAGGAGATACTGAATAAAATTAATGTGACATATTCTATGTATGAATCAGCGTCCTGGATCTTGGATAATAAAGACGCAGTTGACAGGATTTGGTTTTACTGGGTGCTAAATGGGAGGTCTATCACTACCCATAATCCCACATAAGTAACCTATACCATATTTTAAACTTATGCCTACCATCCTCATCATCTTTGGAACTAAAATATTGCTAAATCTCTTTGAATCATTATAAAGGTATTTATATCATTTGACTCAAACATTTTGTTCTTTTATGTTATTTCTGTTTTTTTGATTCTGCGGTTTACTGTTTATATGTACTACTGTTATTGTATGGAAAATACTTTTCAATAAAAAGATTTCAACATAAAAAGTCCTTTTTAAATGGGACTTCCATAGCGCCATTATTACGAGTTTGCCTGTCCGACCAAAAAGTGAGCGGTACAGCCCATAACTACAGGATTTGTACCGCCACCTGAAAGTCAGTAGTTATGGGTTTTATGCTACAAAGCCGTAACACAAAACTCATAACTAAAGTGCTACAAAGTACACTAACACCCATAAACTACCTATTAACCCCTAAACCGAGGCCCTCCCGCATCGCAAACACTAAAATAAAATTATTAATCCCTAATCTGCCACTCTGGACATCGCCGCCACTATAATAAACATATTAACCCCCTAAACCGCAGCACTCCCGCATCGTAAACACTAGTTAAATATTATTAACCCCTATTCTACTGCCCCAATGTTGTCGCCACCTACATACACTTATTAACCCCTAATCTGCTGTCCCTAACATTGCCGCAACCTACATTACTGTTATTAACCCCTAATCTGCTGCCCCCAAATCGTGCCAATTAACTACACTTATTAACCCCTAATCTGCTGCCCCCAATGTCGCCGCCACTATACTAAAGTTATTAACTCCTAAACCTAACCCTAAGTCTAACCCTAACGTAACCCTAACACCCACTAACTTTGACATAATTAAAATAATTCCAAATATAAATTACAATTATTAACTAAGGCCTAGATTTGGAGTTTGGCGGTAAAAGGGCTGTTAACGCTCCGCGGGCTTTTTTCTGGCCGCACCATAAATTTAACTCTGGTATCGAGAGTTTAAACAAATGCTGCGTTAGGCTCCAAAAAAGGAGCGTAGAGCATTTTTACCGCAAATGCAACTCTCGATACCAGAGTTGCTTACGGACGCGGCCGGCCTCAAAAACGTGCTCGTGCACGATTCTCCCATAGAAAACAATGGGGCTGTTTGAGCTGAAAAAAAACCTAACACCTGCAAAAAAGCAGCGTTCAGCTCCTAACGCAGCCCCATTGTTTCCTATGGGGAAACACTTCCTACGTCTGCACCTAACACTCTAACATGTACCCCGAGTCTAAACACCCCTAACCTTACACTTATTAACCCCTAATCTGCCGCCCCCGCTATCGCTGACCCCTGCATATTTTTTTTAACCCCTAATCTGCCGCTCCGTAAACCGCCGCAACCTACGTTATCCCTATGTACCCCTAATCTGCTGCCCTAACATCGCCGACCCCTATATTATATTTATTAACCCCTAATCTGCCCCCCTCAACGTCGCCGACACCTGCCTACACTTATTAACCCCTAATCTGCCGAGCGGACCTGAGCGCTACTATAATAAAGTTATTAACCCCTAACCCGCCTCACTAACCCTATCATAAATAGTATTAACCCCCTAATCTGCCCTCCCTAACATCGCCGACACCTAACTTCAATTATTAACCCCTAATCTGCCGACCGGAGCTCACCGCTATTCTAATAAATGTATTAACCCCTAAAGCTAAGTCTAACCCTAACACTAACACCCCCCCCTAACTTAAATATAATTTACATCTAACGAAATAAATTAACTCTTATTACATAAATGATTCCTATTTAAAGCTAAATACTTACCTGTAAAATAAATCCTAATATAGCTACAATATAAATTATAATTATATTATAGCTATTTTAGGATTAATATTTATTTTACAGGCAACTTGGTATTTATTTTAACTAGGTACAATAGCTATTAAATAGTTAAGAACTATTTAATAGTTACCTAGTTAAAATAATAACAAATTTACCTGTAAAATAAATCCTAACCTAAGATATAATTAAACCTAACACTACCCTATCAATAAAATAATTAAATAAACTACCTACAATTACCTACAATTAACCTAACACTACACTATCAATAAATTAATTAAACACAATTGCTACAAATAAATACAATTAAATAAACTAGCTAAAGTACAAAAAATAAAAAAGAACTAAGTTACAAAAAATAAAAAAATATTTACAAACATAAGAAAAATATTACAACAATTTTAAACTAATTACACCTACTCTAAGCCCCCTAATAAAATAACAAAGCCCCCCAAAATAAAAAATTCCCTACCCTATTCTAAATTAAAAAAGTTACAAGCTCTTTTACCTTACCAGCCCTGAACAGGGCCCTTTGCGGGGCATGCCCCAAGAATTTCAGCTCTTTTGCCTGTAAAAGAAAAAATACAATACCCAAGCCCCCCAACATTACAACCCACCACCCACATACCCCTAATCTAACCCAAACCCCCCTTAAATAAACCTAACACTAAGCCCCTGAAGATCTTCCTACCTTATCTTCACCATACCAGGTTCACCGATCCGTCCTGAAGAGCTCCTCCGATGTCCTGATCCAAGCCCAAGCGGGGGGCTGAAGAGGTCCATGATCCGGTCAAAGTCTTCATCCAAGCGGGGCAGAAGAGGATCTTCCATCCGATTGAAGTCATCATCCAGGCGGCATCTTCTATGGTCTTCCATCCGGAGCGAAGCGGCAGGATCCTGAAGACCTCCAGCGCGGAACATCCATCCGGCCCGACGACTGAACGACGAATGACTGTTCCTTTAAGGGACGTCATCCAAGATGGCGTCCCTCGAATTCCGATTGGCTGATAGGATTCTATCAGCCAATCGGAATTAAGGTAGGAATTTTCTGATTGGCTGATGGAATCAGCCAATCAGAATCAAGTTCAATCCGATTGGCTGATCCAATCAGCCAATCAGATTGAGCTCGCATTCTATTGGCTGTTCCAATCAGCCAATAGAATGCGAGCTCAATCTGATTGGCTGATTGGATCAGCCAATCGGATTGAACTTGATTCTGATTGGCTGATTCCATCAGCCAATCAGAAAATTCCTACCTTAATTCCGATTGGCTGATAGAATCCTATCAGCCAATCGGAATTCGAGGGACGCCATCTTGGATGACGTCCCTTAAAGGAACCGTCATTAGTCGGGAGACAACGGAAGAAGAGGATGGATCCGCGTCGCCTGCTTCAAGATGGACCCGCTCCACACCGGATGGAAGAAGATCGAAGATGCCGCTTGGAGAAGATGTTTGCCGGTCCGGATGTCCTCTTCTTGCCGGATAGGAGGAAGACTTTGGAGCCTCTTCTGGACCTCTTCAGCACCGGATGATGGATCGCCAACCCCCGCTTGGGTTGGATGAAGATGTTGGAGCCAGGACGGATCGGTGATACCTGGATGGTGAAGACAAGGTAGGAAGATCTTCAGGGGCTTAGTGTTAGGTTTATTTAAGGGGGGTTTGGGTTAGATTAGGGGTATGTGGGTGGTGGGTTGTAATGTTGGGGGGGGGGGGTATTGTATTTATTCTTTTACAGGCAAAAGAGCTGAAATTCTTGGGGCATGCCCCGCAAAGGGCCCTGTTCAGGGCTGGTAAGGTAAAAGAGCTTGTAACTTTTTTAATTTAGAATAGGGTAGGGAATTTTTTATTTTGGGGGGCTTTGTTATTTTATTAGGGGGCTTAGAGTAGGTGTAATTAGTTTAAAATTGTTGTAATATTTTTCTTATGTTTGTAAATATTTTTTTATTTTTTGTAATTTAGTTCTTTTTTATTTTTTGTACTTTAGCTAGTTTATTTAATTGTATTTATTTGTAGCAATTGTGTTTAATTAATTTATTGATAGTGTAGTGTTAGGTTAATTGTAGGTAATTGTAGGTAGTTTATTTAATTATTTTATTGATAGGGTAGTGTTAGGTTTAATTGTAACTTAGGTTAGGATTTATTTTACAGGTAAATTTGTTATTATTTTAACTAGGTAGCTATTAAATAGTTCTTAACTATTTAATAGCTATTGTACCTAGTTAAAATAAATACCAAGTTGCCTGTAAAATAAATATTAATCCTAAAATAGCTATAATATAATTATAATTTATATTGTAGCTATATTAGGATTTATTTTACAGGTAAGTATTTAGCTTTAAATAGGAATAATTTATTTAATAAGAGTTAATTAATTTCGTTAGATGTAAATTATATTTAATTTAGGGGGGTGTTAGTGTTAGGGTTAGACTTAGCTTTAGGGGTTAATACATTTATTAGAATAGCGGTGAGCTCCGGTCGGCAGATTAGGGGTTAATAATTGAAGTTAGGTGTCGGCGATGTTAGGGAGGGCAGATTAGGGGGTTAATACTATTTATGATAGGGTTAGTGAGGCGGGTTAGGGGTTAATAACTTTATTATAGTAGCGCTCAGGTCCGCTCGGCAGATTAGGGGTTAATAAGTGTAGGCAGGTGTCGGCGACGTTGAGGGGGGCAGATTAGGGGTTAATAAATATAATATAGGGGTCGGCGGTGTTAGGGGTAGCAGATTAGGGGTACATAGGGATAACGTAGGTGGCGGCGCTTTGCGGTCGGAAGATTAGGGGTTAATTATTTTAAGTAGCTGGCGGCGATGTTGTGGGGGGCAGGTTAGGGGTTAATAAATGTAATACAGGGGTCGGCGGGGTTAGGGGCAGCAGATTAGGGGTACATAAGTATAACGTAGGTGGCGGTCGGCAGATTAGGGGTTAAAAATTTTAATCGAGTTGCGGCGATGTGGGGGGAGCTCGGTTTAGGGGTACATAGGTAGTTTATGGGTGTTAGTGTACTTTAGGGTACAGTAGTTAAGAGCTTTATAAACCGGCGTTAGCCAGAAAGCTCTTAACTCCTGCTATTTTCAGGCGGCTGGAGTTTTGTCGTTAGAGCTCTAACGCTCACTTCAGAAACGACTCTAAATACCGGCGTTAGAAAGATCCCATTGAAAATATAGGATACGCAATTTACGTAAGGGGATCTGCGGTATGGAAAAGTCGCGGCTGAAAAGTGAGCGTTAGACCCTTTAATCACTGACTCCAAATACCAGCGGGCGGCCAAAACCAGCGTTAGGAGCCTCTAACGCTGGTTTTGACGGCTACCGCCAAACTCCAAATCTAGGCCTAAATTATTCCTATTTAAAACTAAATGAATACTTACCTGTAAAATAAAACCTAAGCTAGCTACAATATAAATAATAGTTATATTGTATCTAGCTTATGTTTTATTTTTATTTCACAGGTTAGTTTGTATTTATTTTAACTAGGTAGTTAGTAAATAGTTATTAACTTGGAGGATTCAGACTGATATACTTAAGGAAAGTTTTCCTTTGTGAAAAGCACACTGGTCTAAAAGAGGCTGCTTCCGGGTGGTAAATCGCCATAGAAGTAGCTATTGAGCTGTTGTTCGTTCCTGGTAGAGTGCTTCTCTCTTTGTATGCAAATTAATATTACCCTGGGGAAGTCTCCCTATGGGTGATGGGGGAAACCAGACGTGGACTCCTTGCCCAGTGTGCTTAGAGGAATGTGGCTGCACCTCACTGACGAGGTCCATAGGAGGCCAAAAAGATCATCTGGGGTTGTCATGTTCCTTGTTCAGAGGAGAATTGCCTGGTATTTCGGGGCTGGACTGACCTTACTTGGCGGGACCAGACTGATATACTTAAGTAAAGTTTTCCTTTGTGAAAAGCACACTGTTCTAAAAGAGGCTGCTTCTGGGTGGTAAATCGTTATAGAACTAGCTAATGAGCTGTTGTTCATTCCTGGTAGAGTGCTTCTCTCTTTGTATGCAAATTAATATGACCCTGGGGAAGTCTCCCTATGGGTGATGGGGAAAACCAGACGTGGACTCCTTGCCCAGTGTGCTTAGAGGAATGTGGCTGCACCTCACTGACGAGGCCCATAGGAGGCCGAAACGATCGTCTGGGGTTGTCATGTTCCTTGTTCAGAGGAGAATTGTCTGGTATTTCGGGGCTGGACTGACCTTACTTGGTGGGATTAGCCTGATATACTTAAGGAAAGTTTTCCTTTGTGAAAAGCACACTGGTCTAAAAGAGGTTGCTTTGGGGTGGTAAATCACCATAGAACTAGCTAATGAGTTGTTGTTTGTTCCTGGTAGAGCGCTTCTCTCTTTGTGTGCAAATTAATATGACCCTGGGGAAGTCTCCCTATGGGTGATGGGGGAAACCAGATGTGGACTCCATGCCCAGTGTGCCTAGAGGAATGTGGCTGCACCTCACTGATGATGCCCATAGGAGGCCAAAACGATCGTCTGGGGTTGTAATGTTCCTTGTTCAGAGGAGAATTGCCTGGTATTTCGGGGCTGGACTGACCTTACTTGGCGGGATCAGACTGATATACTTAAGTAAAGTTTTCCTATGTAAAAAGCACACTGGTCTAAAAGAGGCTGCTTCCGGGTGGTAAATCGCCATAGAACTAGCTAATGAGCTGTTGTTCGTTCCTGGTAGAGCGCTTCTCTCTTTGTATGCAAACTATTTACTAACTACCTAGTAAAAATAAATACAAATTTACCTGTAAAATAAAACCTAACCTGTCTTACAGTTAAACCTAAAACTAAAATTTAATAAATTAAATTAAAAAAATACATTTATCTAAATTACAAAAATAATAAACACTAAATTACACAAAATAAAAAAGAAATTATCAAATATTTAAACTAATTACACCTAATCTAATAGCCCTATCAAAATAAAAAAGCCCCCCCCCCCAAATAAAACACCCTAGCCTACACTAAACTGCCAATGGCCCTTAAAAGGGCCTTTTGTGGGGCATTGCCCCAAATAAATCATCTCTTTTACCTGTAAAAAAAATAATACAAACAACCCCCAACAGTAAAACCCACCACCCACACAACCAACCCCCCCCAAATAAAAACCTACCTAAAAAACATCTAAGCTCCCCATTGCCCTGAAAAGGGCATTTGGATGGGCATTGCATCAGCCAATAGGATTGTTTACTAAAACAAAAATGTAAAAGTAAATCAGTGCGCCAACAGTCAAGTTGCTAATATGTGAATAACAAATAAGAAATGAAATAATTGACTATCAAAGAACACCTATTATATAGCAGGAACTAAATATAGATGCTCCTACATGGATATATATAAAGGATGGTTGTGTATAATACTCATCACAGGAAAAGCTGTAAACAACAATATACAACAATAATGAATCGTGACCTGGACAGAGTAATATTAAGGTAAGCAATAGGTAAGAATTTCTTAAACCCAATGTCCTAATATATTAGGTGATATTGAGGGTGGTATCCAATTCGCAGATGGCAAGCAGCTTCTTCAAACGAATCCTGTTGCTGACCCAGGGTGAATAACTAGATAGAAAGTGAGATAAAGGAAGGCGCCAACATAGTGCAAAAATCAATAGGGTAGGACACGCAGTAGATGTAAGTCGAAATGTACTCACAAGATTGCAGACACTTGAAAAGTGTCACAAAAGCCTCCTGGACCCTCAGAGTCGTCCAGCTAACTCCCACTCCAATGTGGTAAGGTGAATCCGCTCGTGCAGACCGGCTGTGTTGGCTCCGGTGGTAGTCTCTGCTTCAGGCAGTGCTTCCAGCTGACAATACTGTGGCCAGCTCAGGATTCAAAAGTGCGGTTAGTGTTCACCCGTTGAGAGCCAATTGTCAAGACAACTCAAGACTAGGTGATATTGCAGTAAAATAATAATTACCAAAAGGTAAAGAATAAAGGTTCGTGGCAAAAATCTTAGTAAAATAAATAAGACTTTAATGGGCACAACGTTTCTGGGTCTGTACGTGACCGTTTCCTCAGGTGCAAAAGTGTATAATAAAATCACAACAGCCACGAACTTATACATCCCTAAACGGCGTCTTCCAATACACACCGCGCATGCGCGTAGGTGTGTCCGAAATCTGGGAGTTCAGTTTTAGTCGACTGACCAATAAGGTGCTTGAAGTAAAACACACCTCTCTTATGCGTCTATCGCAGGTGTAAACAAATGACCAATAAGGTGCTTGAAGTAAAGCACACCTCTCTAATACGTAATCACGGTTAAGATGTTGTTTGCAGTGTAGTGTAGAGCCAAAATCGGCCCATGTTACCACTGAATAGACTATCTAATGAGGTATATTATAAACTGCCAGATCGGACATACCTACTGCCATGTTATGCTTATAACAAATTGGATATATAAACACTCCTTAAAAAAAACAATTTCTAAATACAAGCATATCATAAAATAAAAATACAAATATAGATAAAAATAGATAAAAAAGAATGAGCCATGAAAACCATAATATGGCTACAACAAAATGTCATATAAATTATATGAAATAAAATACATCGCATATAAGTGTATACATTAACATGTCACTCAAAGATATCATATTCGGTATACACTGATATATATAAAAACAGATATATCTTGTGAGTACATTTCGACTTACATCTACTGCGTGTCCTACCCTATTGATTTTTGCACTATGTTGGCGCCTTCTTTTATCTCACTTTCTAAATAGGATTGTTTACCCTTTAATTCAGATTGGCTGATAGAATTCTATCAGCCAATCGGAATTCAAGGGATGCCATCTTGGATGACGTCCCTTAAAGGAACCTTCATTCTTCAGTAGCAGTCGTCAGAAGAGAATGCTTTGCACCGGATGTCTTGAAGATGGAGCTGCTCAGCGTCGGCAGGATGAAGATAGAAGATGCCATCTGAATGAAGACTTCTCCCGGCTTCATTGAGGACTTCTTGCCGCTTGGATGAAGACTTCTCCCGGCTTCGTTGAGGATGGATGTCCGGTCTTCAAAAACTGTAAGTGGATGTTCGGGGGCTAGCTGAAAAAGAGCTAAATGCCCTTTTAAGGGCAATTCCCATCCAAATGCCCTTTTGAGGGCAATGGGGAGCTTATGTTTTTTAGATAGGATTTTATTTGGGGGGTTTGGTAAAAGAGCTGATTTCTTTGGGGCAATGACCCTTAGTTTAGGCTAGGGTTTTTTTATTTTGGGGGGGCTTTTTTATTTTGATAGGCCTATTAGATTAGGTTATGTAGTTTAAATATTTGATAATTTCTTTTTTTATTTTGTGTAATTTAGTGTTTGTTCTTTGTAATTTAGTTTATTGTATTTAATTAAAGTAAAGTATTTAATTGTAGTGTAAGGTTAGATGTTAGTGTAAGACAGGTTAGGTTTTATTTTACAGGTAAATTTGTATTTATTTTAGCTAGGTAGCTAGTAAATAGTAAATAACTATCTAGTAACTATTCTACCTAGTTAAAATAAATACAAACTTACCTGTGAAATAAAAATAAAACCTAAGATAGTTATATTGTAGCTAGCTTAGGGTTTATTTTATAGGTAAGTATTTAGTTTTAAATAGGAATTATTTAGGTATTAATTGTAATTTTTATTTAGATTTATTCTAATTATATTAAAGTTAGTGGGTGTTAGGGTTAGACTTAGGGTTAGGTTTAGGGGTTAATAACTTTAGTATAGTGGTGGCGATGTTAGGGACAGCAGATTAGGGGTTAATAATATTTAACTAGTGTTTGCGATGCAGGAGTACGGCGGTTTCAGCGTTAATATGTTTATTATAGTGGCGGCGATGTTGGGAGCAGCAGATTAGGGGTTAATAATTGTATTTTAGTGTTTGTGATGTGGGAGAGCCTCAGTTTAAGGGTTAATAGGTAGTTTATGGGTGTTAGTGTACTTTTTAGCACTTTAGTTATAAGTTTTATGTTACGGCTTTGTAACATAAAAGCCATAACTACTGACTTTCAGTTTACGGTATGGATCTTGTAGTTATGGGCTGTATCGCTCACTTTTTGGCCAGACAGGCAAACTCGTAATACCGGCGCTGTGGAAGTCCCATTGAAAAAGGACTTTTGGAAAGCTGTGGTAGTTACGTTGCGTTACGGCCAAAAAAGTGTGCGGTACAGCTGTACCTGCAAGACTCGTAATACCAGCGGTAGTGAAAAAGCAGCGTTTTGAGGCTTTTTTATGTATAACGCAAAACTCGTAATATAGCCATATCTAATTATCTATCTTTCTCATCATCTATCTAATCATCTTTTTATATCTATCTACATTATCTATCATCTATCTAGCTAATCATCTATCTATATCTATCTAATCATCTATATCTATCTACATTATCTATCTATCTAATCATCTCTCTATTGATCTATCTATCTAATCATCTATCTATCATCTATCTATCTAATCATCTATCTATCATCTATCTGTCTAATCATCTATCTATAATCATCTATCTATCATCTGTCTATCTAATCATCTGTCTATCATCTATCTATCTAATCCTCTATCTATCTAATCATCTATCTATCATCTATCTATCTATCTATCTATCTATCTATCTAAGAGCATCAAATGTATTGTTTTCTTATGGTACTAGAAGCTAAAAGTTTATTCCTTGTAAAGTTTGTTAATAGACATTTTTCTGTAGCCTTGAAAAAAGTTTACTTGAGTAACAATTAATGCCAATAAATGAAAGGAACAATCCGAAGAAATGTGTACCATAGGAACAAAATGTATTTCACTTGCCCCTAAGGTAATGCTATTTATTGACTCTGTGCCACCCTATTCACTCGCTATAAGAATAATTAATTTGTGCTTAGTAATCAGCAACTAATATGTCTATCAACACTTATAATTAATTATCTCTGTACAGCGATGTTTATTTAATTATTCTTTAATAAATGTTAAATGTCACCAGAAATATTTACTTTTTACAAGAGCGACAAAAAGTCCCCTAGTCTCACTCATCTCTTCTTATTAAATAAATTCCACAGAATTACAAAGAGATCAGATTTCAGCCTTTCGCAGTGAGTCTAGGGAAAAAGTGTACTATATAGGTTGGCTGTTTTCTTATTTCTACTATAATTACATCTACACCCAAGTATTAAACTGTAGCATAAATAACAAATGAGCAACCATAAAGATTATGTACCATTTTCCCACCATGACTGCTGGACATACAAGTGTCGCTCCCAGGATAAGTCTACAAATGTGGTGCCGGGCCGGATGTGTCTGGAGATTCAAGGCCAGGTGTGGTTTGCCTTGATGAGCAGAAGAATGGTGGTGCCTGAGGAATCCAGCGCTTCTGGGTCAGATCCAGTTTGGGTAAAGGAGGACCAGGGCTCAGTGTGGGCAGCTGATGGTCTTATAGACCCCCAGCAAATCATTCCCTATAGAGCAGGAAAGGAAGTTAAATGTTTATCCCCAGAACGTGCAAATTATTTATATTTTACCCACAAAGTCATCTACAATCTCCCCTAAATCTCCTCCCCAGCCCAGTCCCCACAAAAAGTGAAAAAACTTATGCTGTGCAGTAAAGTGGTCCATTTTAGGCCTTGGAGTATAAATATGCAAAAATGTCTATAATGCAAATAAACTATCTACATATCTAATCATCTATCTATATCTATTTATCTACATTATCTATCATCTATCTATCTAATCATCTATCTATATCTATTTATCTACATTATCTATCATCTATCTATCTATCTATCTAATCATCTATCTATATATATATATTTATCTACATTATCTATCATCTATCTATCTAATCATCTATCTATATCTATCTATCTATCTATCTATCTATCTATCTATCTATCTATCTATCTATCTATCTATCTAAGCATCTATCTATATCTCTATATATATCTCTATATCTATCTATATCTATCTATCTATATCTATCAATCTAATCATCTATCTATCTATCTATCTATCTATATCTATCTATCTTTCTATTTAATCATCTATCTATATATATCTATATCTAACTATCTAGCTATCTAATCATCTATCTATATCTATCTATATCTATCTATCTATATCTATCTATATACATTATCTATCATCTATCTAATCATCTATCTATATCCATCTATCTATCTATCTATCTATCTATCTATCTATCTATCTATCTACAGTATCTAATCATCTATCTATCTAACTATCTATCTAATCATCTATCTATATCTATCTATATCAATCTATCTATCCCTACATTATCTATCATCTATCTAATCATCTATCTATCTATATATATATATATATATATATATATATATATATATATATATATATATAATCATCTATCTACATATATCTATATCTAACTATCTATCTAATCATCTATCTATCTATCTATCTATCTATCTATCTATCTATATCTATCTATCCCTACATTATATATCATCTATCTAATCATATATATATATATATATATATATATATATATATATATATATATATATATATATATATATATATATAAAATCATCTATCTATATATATATATATATATATATATATATATATATATAAAATCATCTATATATATATATAAATATATATATCATCTATCTATCTAATCATCTATCTGTCTAATCATCTATCTATCTAATCATCTATCATCTATCTAATCATCTATCATCTATCTATCTAATCATATTTCTATATAATCATCTCTCTATCATCTATATATCTATCTAATCATCTATCATCTATCTATGTATATATCTATCTATCTAAGAGCATCAAATGTCTCTTTTATATGGTACTAGAAGCTAAAAGTTTATTCCTTGTAAAGTTTGTTCATAGACATTTTTCTGTAGCCTTAAAAAAAGTTTACTTGAGTAACAATTAATGCCATTTAAATAAAAGGAACAATCCGAAGAAATGAGTACCATAGGAACGAAATGTATTTCACTTGCCACTAAGGTAATGCTATTTATTGACTCTGTGCCACCCTATTCACTCGCTATATAAGAATAATTCATTTGTGCTTAGTAATGTCTATCAACACTTATAATTATTGATCTCTGTACAGCAATGTTTACGTTTTGTAATATTGTTCTGTATTGAAAAATTGAATAAAAATATTTTAATTTAAAAAAAAATAAAAAATTAAAGGAACAATAATTAACAGTAATTCAACTTTAATGATTCCCAGAGATATTAACAAAGTGCGCATGCACAGTAATAAAAGTAATAGCTTAAGGGCAAATCCAGTATTGTATCCGGTGACAATATCCTTATTATTTCTATAAAAAGGACTTTAGACACTAATTAAATGCTTAATTTAATGATGTATTCAAAGCAAATATTAACCTGGTATATAAATATTTATATTTATTCAATATGTGTACAGTTTTAGTCTCCATAAAGTAATGAGTAGTGTAACCTAGGGGGTGCTGGTATTAGAAGCCTTTTCTCTCTATCTTATCTCCTCTGTTGAGATCAGTAAGGTACAGTTATAATGAGCAGATAAAGTAATGAGTAGTGTAACCTAGGGGTGCTAGTATTAGAAGCCATTTCTCTCTATCGTATCTCCTCTGCTGAGATCAGTAAGGTACAGTTATAATGAGCAGATAAAGTAATGAGTAGTGTAACCTAGGGGGTGCTAGTATTAGAAGCCTTTTCTCTCTATCTTATCTCCTCTGCTGAGATCAGTAAGGTACAGTTATAATGAGCGGATAAAGTAATGAGTAGTGTAACCTAGGGGGTGCTAGTATTAGAAGCCTTTTCTCTCTATCTTATCTCCTCTGCTGAGATCATTAAGGTACAGTTATAATGAGCGGATAAAGTATCAATCTCACAGGATTAAATGTCATTTTATTGTAACTCTTACAGCAGTTGAGCAAATAAAAATCAGGCATACGTGTGTATGCTCCACTCTAGCAAATGGAGGTGTTCAAGGAGGGCATTTTTAGCTACATATTTAAAGGCACAGTAAAATCAAAATTAACCCAAACTGGATTCCTATAAACCAAGCCACTTGATTTAAAATCTAATTATGTGAGATCTATTATATCACTGTACCCGACTTCAAAAAGAACCCCTAATCACCACCCCCCTCTCCCCCACTCCCTCCTCTCCCCATCCTCTCCCCACTCCCTCCTCCCCCCCACTCCCCCACACATTCCTCTCCCTCCTGCTCTCCCCCACTCCTTCCTCCCCCCCCTCCTCTCCCCCACTCCTTCCTCCCCCCCTCCTCTCCCCCACTCCTTCCTCCCCCCCCTCCTCTCCCCCACTCCTTCCTCCCCCTCCTCTCCCCCCTTCTCTACCCCTTCTTCTCTTCACAACTTACTGTTGGCCTTACCTATTGGTTTTACTAAAGAGTCACTTATAAGTCAAATTAGACTTACAAATGTTGTATATATCTTTTGTCAGATATCTTGAGACCTCTGTGTCGCACTCGCTATACCTTTACTGTATAGTCTCATTATGTCAAGATATCTTTATTATGTGTGGTCTTTCATTAAAAACAATAAACATTTATAAATAAAATAAATAAATAGTAATGCATGATTCAGATAGGGCCTACAATTTTAAACAACTTTCTAATTTACTTCTATTATCTAATCTGCTTGTTGACTTGGTATCCTTTGTTGAAAAGCATTGTAAAAGGAACTGACAACCAATTCCTATAGGGGGCGCATATCTTGTTCCAATAATTGGTGTTATATTATATAACCACAACTATAAAGTTAAATTATCTACAAAAAACCCATAAAATAAAACCAATAAAGGTAATGAAAAAACAACAATCTCACTGCAATATATAATAAGACCAGAAATGTCACAAAAAGCGTATGACGTGCAAAGTAGCGTCAGAGGAAACAGACACTGTAAGTCCCGCTTTTCTCAGTTCCTAGGCTCCTTTACTTTAAACCACCAGATCAGTGGAAACCATAACATAAGAGGTGCCTCATCGTATAACTCTGTATAATATCACTAGTCCAGGGTAAGTAAATGGGAGACTCACATGTAATGAAGCACTCAAAAGGTGCTGTAATAGGCAGGCTGGTATTCTTATTCCCCAGCTGTTCCCTCTGTCCCTCAGCCCGCTGCAGACTCTCCGCTCCGAGCTGTCATGTCTCTATCAGGGTGACACTTCAAATCCAAGCGGCTACAAAACAAGTCAGAGGTGGTGAGCGCACACCAAAAAAAGATAGCAGCATCAGCTAATAATGTTGTATCAAAGTAAATAATCATTTGCAACGCGTTTCTCTGCCTAAAAACATGTCTGTTTTATCAGTTGCTATTTCTCTGCAAAGTCTGAAGCAAACATGTTCAAAATATTGTTGAGGAGGGGCGGAGTCTAGCCACGCTGGAAGATGGCTGCTAAATAGAAGGGCTCCCATCTCCTATGCCAGTTTTTTGCTAATTTCAGGGATGTGAATTTTTCCCTTTACCCTCTTTCCTTCCCAAAACATTGCAATAAGTATTCCGGACGCAGATCAGCCCTGCCGAGTGTGTGGACCACTTGTTTTGACCAGATCCTCTGCTGAGGCCTAAGGATACATTGGAGACAAAGCCTAACCCCCTTGCCACGAAGAAAACTAAGGAGCACCTTAACAAAAGATCTCCCGCATCTCCGGTCAACTCTGCAAGTATTTTCTTACCTTCCGGCTAAACATAGATAAACTTTCACCGCGGCCGCGGCAAAGGGGAGAGAGACCGCGAGAGGCGGGAGGACGGCGGGCCGCTCAGCTCAGAGTGCGACACTACCTCTCCATCACGTAACGCTCCGGATAAATCAACTGCCGCTTGCAGCCCCACTGTACCTGACTCGGCTTGCATCCATTTAGAAGGTAACGAGGGGAGATAGCTGTGCCTTTGAACACTGGTTCTCACATATATTTGGACATAAGCACATGGCAACCTATTAAGCTTAATGCCATTACATTAGCTTGTTATAGAGGCAGCATATCCCCTTTTAAGCCACCTAGCAAATCAGTTACCTACAGCTCAAAGTAATAATAAAAAAGAGAAGTAAACACCAAAATAAACATCACAAGAAATAAAAAAGTCAATACAGGGACACACAGCTGTAAATACACCCCTTGGTTGTTTTTTTTTTGGTTTTTTTTTTTTTTTTTTTTAATCTTCTTTTTATTGAAAACTTAAATATTCACAATAACATATGTCAATATGGAAATGATTTTACAATATCAAATATTGCTAATTAAAGCTATATGTTCATGAGTTTCATTGCTGCTTTATAAGCTGTAGTTCCATATTTGTAATGCAGTTAGTCCATGTAGTTTAAATAACAAGTAAACAGATAAACAAACAAACTAATCAATAAAATAAATATGATATCTTATGTCTGCATGTCTTTATCCGGATCGTCACTGGCTCTTGGAGTAAATGTTCAACAAAGTTTTAGTGTAATCTGTTCGCTACATAAAGAAGGTTTATATCTTTTTTTGTTTAGTGGTAGTTTGTATAGTCAACTAGGGAGAAGGAGTGGCATTCCTAGGGTTATGTGGGAGAAGTGTTGTGTGTAGGGATTCCTGCCATATGAATTTGGCATCTAGTAGGGTGTTTACTTTGTTACGGCACAGGTAGCCGTATTGTTCTAATGTGAATTGTTCTTCTACTTCTTCAAGCCACATTGCTTTAGAGATGGTCAGGTGTTTCTTCCAGTTACGGGCTATTAATTTCCTTGCGCTATTAAGGCCTATTTGGAGCACTAAAAGTCGCAAGCGACACGGTAAGTTAGGGAGGTCATTGAGTAATGCTATTTGTGGATTTAGTGTAAATTCAGCTGAAAGACTTTGCCTGAAATGTTGTTCTACCGCCTTCCATAGGGGGCGTACTTTGGGACATCGCCACCACATGTGAAGTAGGCTACCATGTCTCTTGCCGCAGCGCCAACATCTATCTGATAAGCTTGGGTAAATGCTGCTTAGTTTTGACGGGGTTAAATACCATCTCATTATAATCTTGTAGTTAAGCTCTAATATTACTGGTGAGGTTGAGGATTTTTTAATTAACTTGAATATGTTGGCCCAGTTATCTTTTGATATGTGACTACCTATATCTGCATTCCATTTAGCTGAATATGGAGGTAGGGTGTCTTTAGTGTTCTTGATTAAAAGTTTGCGGGAGAGCGAAAGTGTTCCTCTTGGTATGATCCCTCCATGGCACAATGTTTCAAATGTGGTAGGTGTTCTTAGTAAGTCCATTTTGAATGGGGAGGTATGTACGAAGTGATGTAATTGTGCGTACTTTAGCCAATTATTGTATTTGCCTTGTGCTATGTTGGTTAATTTGTCCCTTTCTAGTAGTTTGCCTGCCTCCGTGAAATTTAGTAAAGGAATGGTATAGTCCCATTCAGAAAGCCTCTGGAATCCTTTGTCAAGACCACCCACCATCTCTATGTTTAGAACAATCGGAAAAAGGGGAGATCTGGAAGTTGAGATGTACGGTCTGGATGATATTATTTGATCCCAAGTCTGAAATAAGTGTTTGTGGATTTCTAGTTGTCTACACTGAGGTGGTCTTAATTTGCTAGGTACCCAGCATAACGCATGTACCAATGGAGCTCTGAGTATATGAGAATCTAATGCAACTCGCGCCTTACATTCCTGTTTCCCATGCCAATCAAGTATTCTTTGTAATGTAACCGCTAGGTAGTAGTCTTCAATTTTTGGCAGTCCTAGTCCTCCATCAGTAGTTGACCTATACATTGTATCTCTATTAACTCTAGGCTTATTTTTCCCCCATACAAAGGAATTAAGACAGTTCTGGAGACGGTTCAAGTACCAACAGGGTAAGTGCATAGGTAATGTCTGTAGTATATATGCAATCCTAGGGAGTGTGGTCATTTTTAAGGCTTGGATTCGACCCCACCATGAGAGAGGTTTGCTCGCCCATGTCTGAAGGTCTTGTTGAGTGTTGTTTAATAAAGTTACGTAATTTTTGTCAAAGAGTGTTGTTTGTTTGGGGGCGAGGTGAATCCCTAAGTATTTTATAGAGTCCTTTCTTAATTTTAATGGGCATATCTTCGATAGTGATTGAAATTTAGCTTCTGATAAGCTAACATTCAAGATCTCTGACTTTTGTTTGTTGACTAGAAAGTTTGAATACCGTCCATATCTGTCTAATTCTGTTAAGAGTTCTGGGATAGTTGTTAGGGGTGAGGTAACTGAGAATAATAAGTCGTCAGCAAAAGCTGCGATTTTATAGGATTGATTGTTGAACGATATTCCTTTGATGTTTTGATTTTTACGAACATGAGAAGTGAGGACCTCCATCGTTAAAACAAATAAGATCGGGGATAGGGGGCAGCCCTGGCGTGTGCCATTGTGTATGGGGAATGTGTCCGACAATATACCATTAGCTTTTATTTTTGCATTTGGGTGTGAATATAGATTAAAGATTCTGTTAACTATTTTTGGGCCAAATCCAATGTTTTTAAGGGTTTCTAGAAGGAACTGCCAATCTGTTCGATCGAATGCCTTTTCGGCGTCGATGGCTATCATTACAGATTCTATTTTGTGGGTCTTAGCATATTCTATGAGGGTTAAGGCTCTGATAGTATTGTCCCTGGCCTCTCGGCCAGGGACAAATCCTACTTGATCTGTGTGGACAATGTCGTTAAGAATGGAGTTTATACGATTTGCTAAGATTTTCCCTAAAATCTTGAGATCTGTGTTTAGTAGCGATATAGGTCGGTAACTACCTGGGTCTTCTTGTGGCTTTTCTGGTTTCAGAATTACAGATATATGGGCTGTTAGAGATTCTATAGAGAGTTGTGTGCCTTCATCTAGGGATTGAAAAAGATTTAATAAATGTGGAGCTAGAGTAGGACAGTGTGTTTTGTAGTATTGATTGGTTAATCCGTCGGGTCCTGGGCTCTTGCCTGTTGGAAGGCTCTTAATAGCTTTCACTATTTCTGCTAATGTTATATCTGCCTCTAAGTCAGTTACTTGGGTTTGTGTTAATTTGTTTAAATCTGCTGAAGCTATGTACGCTTTCATGTTTTGTATGTGGTCGTGTGGAGTGGTTTTTGTCAGGTTGTATAATTGTTGATAGAAGCTACGAAAGTGGGCTGCTATCTCCTTGCTGTCGACTACATAGTCACCCTGTTTAGTTTTGAGCTTGTGAATATGTGTAAGGGTATTCCTATCTCTCAGGGTGTTAGCAAGGATTTTGCCTGGGCGGTTTCCTTCATAGTAGTATTTCTTTCTCAGGTTTAGCATTTTTCTTTGGGTTTCAGTGTACAGTAGTGTATTAAGTTCTTTTCGTGTGGCTGTCAGCGTTGTTAGAAGGGTTCTGTCTGTGGGGGATTGCTTGTGTTGAGTTTCTAGGTCGTTGAGTCTGTTAGTAAGAGCGTTTAGCTGGGTGTTGTATTGTTTTTTGATGTATGCTTTGTGTTTTATACACTCTCCGCGTATTACTGCTTTATGTGCTTCCCATACATACATCGGGTGAGTTTCTAGGTTAGCGTTTAGGTCAAAGTATTCTGTTAGTGCTGTCTTGAGTTTTTGGGCTGTTAGTGGGTGGTGCAGAAGGTATGGGTCAAGTCGCCATGTGTATGGGTGGAGTGGAGTGTCAATCCAGTTCAATTCCAAGGTCACCATAGAGTGATCTGACCATGCCGTTGATAATATGTCAGTGTTGGATAATAGGGATAAGCTGGATTGGTCTAGGAATAGATAGTCTAACCTTGAGTACATGGACCAAGGGTGTGAGAAAAAGGAGTACCCGCGTTGTGAAGGGTGTTGTAGTCTCCAAGTGTCTATGAGTCCCAGTTGTTTAAGACATGAGTAGGTAGCATTAGGGGGACGTGATGTGTTGCTTGTGTTTAAGGAGGTAGAGTCAAGTATGGGGTCCAAGATAACGTTTAGGTCTCCACCCATCACTATTGTGCCTTTACGCGATTCATGTATCATGCGGTTGAGAGTATTGAAAAATCTGCTCTTGTTTGTGTTGGGAGCGTATACATTAACTAAGGTGATTGGCCTATTGTATAATAGGCCTACTAAGATTAATATCCTCCCTTCCTTGTCTGATGTGTTATGGAGCAATTGAAAGGGTAGGGATGAGTGGAGAAGGATTCCTACCCCATTTATCTTTTTTTCGTGAGAATTAAAAAAACTGAGAGGGAAGTGTTTGTTCGAGTATTTAGGTTCATTTGCTCGGGGGAAATGAGTCTCCTGTAGAAATATAATAGAGCCCTTTTGTTTGGCAAACCAGTGTATTGCGACTGACCTCTTTGTAGGCGAATTCAGACCTTTAGCGTTTTGGGATATTATTGTAAGAGATCTAGGGATCATGAGTAATGTTCGTGTGAGCGACTGCTATTAAGTCTTCCAGACTTGTCTTACCGTATGGGGAAGTTATTCGCTTCTTGGAGGTGCAATGTACTGAAGGGGTCTCAGTACGGTTGTAGTGCTTACTGTGAACATGAAATAAGTGGAGTGTGAGCCAGTGTACCGATCCGGATTTTGCAGAGAATCTGAAATACAAAAACATGCATTGAGAAATAAAACATAACAAAATAAAGATTACAGTAAATAACATTAAATACAAATCTAAGTCTAAATCTAGCTTCAAATTTAAATCTAAAACAGGATGGGGGTAGAGTGGTAGCAGACTAGGGTCTCTACCGTTCCTCGAAATAGGGCTAGTGCTAGTATCACAATAAGATGGGATTCCCTCTAATTATGGGGGGTCTAACTATAGAGGTATGGTCCCCCTAGGGGGGAGAAATGGTGTGCAATGGGAATATTCTTAGGTCTCTTTATGATGTAACAGTGGGTTGACTATAGACCCGCATCTAAGAGTCAAAATATACTTCTCGCTGGAATGACATAGTCTCTTTTAGGAGTATAAGTGGGGTTAATTAGGTAGATAAAGTCCCAAATGGTGGGGTTTAGACCTCAAGGTGGGTTTGTGGGGGTGTTCAGCGTCTGGCTGGAGGTGTTAGGGTCTATTTTACGCTTCTTGGGTACTGTGTTCCATTTTTGTCTCTGTAGCTTTGGTGGGTACCGGTCAGATGTTGGTTCCCCTTCTTCGTGATCTGAAGTTTGGGGTATATGCTTCCGTAGTGGAATGTTCAGCTGTGTGCAGAAGGAGTTAAGATCTTCTAGGTCTTTGTAAGTGATTTCCTTGTTGTCCTTTGTTACTCTGAGTGCGAAAGGGAAACCCCAACGATATGGGATTTGGTGATCTTGTAAGTGAGCAGTTAGGAACTTGACATCCCGCCTTCTAGTGAGAGTAAGCGGGCTAAGATCTGCGAAGATTTGTATTGTATCTCCGTCTTTATAAATTGGAGCTTTCTTTCTTGCTGCATTCAGTAGTTTTTCTTTGTCTTTGAAATTATGGCATCTTAGAATGATGTCTCTTGGTGGAGCTTTAGGTGAGGGCTTAGGTTTCAATGCCCTGTGTACTCTGTCTAAAGAAATGTCTGTATCTTCCTCGCTATCAAGAAGGAAGTTAAATAGGCCTTGTAAGTATTTTTGGAGATCAGCGCTTAGGATTTTTTCTGTCACTCCTCTAATTCGTAGATTTTGTCGTCTGCCACGATTGTCTAAATCTTCTATCTGCATCTGCATTTGCCTTATCTCCTCTGCTTGTTGTTGGAGTTGCATAGAATGTAGGTTAATTGGTTCTGAGATTTCTTCTGCATGGTTTTCCAATTGATGCACCCTGTTGCCCAAGTCAGTGATTTCTTTTTTAACATCAGAAAGTCCTTCTTTTATAAGCAAACTAACTTGGGTCATGAATGTTGTAAAGTCTTCCTTAGTTGGTAAAAATTTTAAATCAGCTCTAGTTATAGGAGTGAGAAGGTCTGCTGGAGAGTTATCCACTTCCTCTTCGTGAGTGCTATCAGAGCTGTGTGGGGAGCTTGGAGCTGTATTTGTTTTAGCTTCCATTGTTTTAAAAAAAGAGTTTAACTTAGTAGTTGGTTGTATAGTTGATTTGTTAGCTTTGTCTCCCTTAGGCAAACGTTTAGACGTCATTCTAATGCAATGTGTTTTGATGGATTGGAATAAAGTATTTAATCTTTATAGTGATGTTTGCTGCAGTTATTAATCCCGGATTTTGCACTCTCTTGGTTGTATGAGTAAGTCAGCCTGTGGCTGTAGATTAGAACTGATTGTTCTGCTGCGGTTGTGTCTCTTAATATTTCTTTTTTATAGTCCATTACATTCTGGTCCCTTTTCTGTGTTACGGGTGTTGCTATCTTGAGATGTAATATAGGGGAATCTCAGCTTGTTCTATTTGCAGCACTGCTAGTAGACTGTATGTTAACTGTATGTTCACTCGGTTACAGGTTCATGCCTGGGCTGATGGCGGCAGTTTAGTATGTGGGCCTACTGTTTCCAAGTGTTTGGGAGCAGGAGCGTGGAGTAACGCTCGTGTTATGCAGTGCTGCGTCTGGTATGTGCTTAGTCGGAAGGTGTACTTATCTCTGATTAGGATTTTCCCTCTGTCGGCAGCTTCTTCTCTTCGATCGGGTCTAACTGTGTTGTGGCGTGTGGACGGTTGGTCCAAGATGGCGCTTCTCTTTACCCTGCTGCGTTGTTGCGGCCGGCGGCTAAATTCTTATGTGAGATCTGGCTGCTCTCTATATTAAGCAGTTTGATGCCCCTGGGTATTAGAAGTCTGTCCGGACATCTTGTGGGGTGTTTTGAGTGGTGGGAACCCCTGTTTATAAGCCCTTATGGGGAACTTCACTCGGAGCTACACTTAGTTGCGGCCATGCTGGTCCTTGGCTCGGCTCCGCCCCCCACACCCCTTGGTTTTTAACACTTTGTTATCCTATACAACTTTCTGTGAAGAGTGGCCTTATCCTGTCACTGCCATCAGGTGATGCCTTGCAAAAAAACACATAAGGGAGTTAAAGTCTCATCTTCATCCTCTAAGGCCTTAACGCAATATCTAAAGCCCAGGGAGCAACATTCCCCCATAGACGCATCTATCATTCCAGAAAAAACAACCTATAATGGCTACCCCAGGGGGAACGGGGAATCCTGAGACTGTATCCTATGTTACTAAGGGGGATATCACACACTTGTCATCTAAAGATGATATCAAAGTAGTGCTGCACGAAATGAGAACCCTCTTTGGAGACCTCAGGAAACACCTCAGTGCAATTGACAGAAGAGTGGTTTCCCTTGAAGAAACTCAAAATGAACTACAGAAAGAGATTCAAAATAATTCCTCAAACCTTACAGTCCAAGACGGCAAGATTCAGGCCCTTTCTGATAAGTTGGAGGACCTGGAGAACCGCTGTCTGAGGAATAACCTCCGGATACGGGGAGTTTCCGAGTCTGTTCTACCCCCAGCGATAGAAGGTTATCTCCAAGCCCTTTTCAGAATCATAAAGAGCAGCCCAGATGCAGAAGATCTTCAAATTGAGAGGGCTCATAGGGCTATCCGACCAAAGCCCCCCCCGAAAGCACCCCCGAGAGACATAGTAGTTAAATTCCTCCGATACAAAGATAAGGAAGAACTTCTTCGCTTCGCCAGGGAAAAAAGCCCCATTATGCATGTGGGGGAAGAGATTCAACTTTTCTCAGACCTATCTCCCATAACTCTTCAAAAGAGGTGAGATTTGTCACACATCACCTCCATTCTGAAGAATAACAAGATACACTATAGGTGGGGCTTCCCAGTATCCATAATAGCTACGTTCAAAAACAAAACGGCAATCTACAGACCAGATTCGGATCCCAGTGTCTTCTACAAAGAACTCTCCCTCCCTTGGACACCTGAGGATAGTGCCCACCATCGTGACCCTACATCTGCCTCATGTAGTAGAGAAACACTTTGAGACATGCACCTTTCTTGATCTAATTAAACTGCTCGAAGACGAATCAATCCTCCATACTACAGTTGGATAAATTCCAAGTTTCTATTGGATAGCTGATCGGTATCACTTCTCATCTACACATCTGCAACAATGCCCTATGTGATGGTTCCTGGGGCCTATGTTTTGCTGTGATTTATTATACGGTCTCCACCTCCTGGGGACTCCAGTGAACTCAAAACTTGACAGTCCTGTATCCTTTATGATTTGCCTTCAATACTGTTAGGTTCTGTAGGCTTCTTTTCTGTTACAGGGAAAATAACTCTACTATATATTATATTATAACCCCCTTCTGGGACTTTTCTCGCATATGACGAAAATGAGAGTTT
Source organism: Bombina bombina (assembly GCF_027579735.1). NCBI lineage: Eukaryota > Metazoa > Chordata > Amphibia > Anura > Bombinatoridae > Bombina > Bombina bombina. Next base: position 41,255,611 of record NC_069509.1, read on the forward strand.
TCATTTGCTCCAAGATAACTCAGTTCTCATTAATGGAGCTCAGCAGACTCTTATCTAATTATTGTATGTCATAACTGTGGTTTTGATGTTGTTATTATAGTTTTAAACAATCTTTCAACTGTTGATTTATGTTGGTTACAAAAAATGGTTCTCTCAGATAGGCTCCTGTAACCTGTTGATAGATTTCCCTTCAGGAGTTGAGACTATTGTTGTGTCCCCCATTCACCTTCTCAGTGGGGTCACTTCCTTCCCTGTAGCGGGTGATCCCTTCCCTCCCTTCCTGGGTTTCCACCTTCCCTCCCCATTCCCTCACCCACGTCCCTGAAAAACTAAGCTTACTATAAATTTAACTCACTAAACTGGTTATAGAGATACTTCCCCCCATTTTTGTTTTGAGCTAAGTAAATACCTTGCAATATCTGTATTTGATTAAACGCTCTACATAAGTTTATTGTCCTCAAGCATTAAACTTCTTTTCTTCTTTCCTCTTCATACTTTCCTAACACGTCACTCTTTGTTGTTTCCCTATCTCTGTACTAACCTCCTTGGCTTCTTCTCCCTTCTTCTCTTCCTTGCCCTTTCTCCCCCCCCCCCCCCTTTTTTTTTTTTTTTTCTCCACCGCTTCACAAATTTCAGATACAATGTCTATCAAACCTAGTAGGTTTCAGGACCACTCCTTCCAAGTGACTTCAATAAATGTGAAGGGATTGAATAGCCCTGGTAAAAGATCTATCGTCTTGAGGGTCCTGATGTTACAAGAAATGCATTTTCAAAGAGGTAAGGAGCCTAAGTGGTCCCCTATGTTTTATCCCATAACCTGTTTTGCCTCAGGACCTGGCAAAAGAGGAGGAGTGGGGATTCTAATTCATAAATCCCTACCTCTCCAGATATCACAAAGTATAAAAGATCCAGAGGGTCGCTATGTCCTTCTGGTTGGTTCTCTTTTTGGCCAACAAATCACATTGCTAAATATCTATGCCCCTAACCAAAACCAGAATTACTTTTTTAAAAAAATTTCTAACTTGCTTCTAGATTATGCCAAAGGAGTGATCCTCCTGGCTGGGGATTTTAATGTTTCATTTGACCCCACTATAGATGCCTCTAGAGGTTCCTCCAGCATTCCCAGATTTGTACTCAGGTCGGTGAAGAGCTCCCTACAGAGCCTCTCCCTCCATGATGTTTGGAGAACACTACACCCTACCGCAAAAGATTATACTTTCTTTTCCTCTCCCCACAATTGCTACACGCGTATAGATCACATTTTTATGGACACTAACGGCCTTACCCTTATTACTCAGTGTAAAATAGGGAACATAACATGGTCAGATCACGCTCCAATCACTTGTTCAGTTGCCTGGCCAGATCTTCCAATCACGAACCGAACTTGGAAACTAGATGACACATTGTTGTCGAACCCACTGATCCTCGAGGATGTGGGAAAACACTTATCGGAATACTTTCTGATGAATGTAAATACCACTTCCTCTGCATTACTGGAATGGGAGGCTCACAAGTCTGTAGTTAGAGGCTTATTTATCAAACACAAAACTAGGGCTTCTAAACAGTCAAGAGAAATGCATTCCCACCTCTTAGCCAGAATTGACTCCCTCGAAAAAGAACACAAAAAGAACCCTGGGAATGACACACTGAAACAGGCACTCCTACACTCTAGAGGGGAACTTAAACACTTTCTAACAGAGATACACCAACGTAATGCGCTTCACCTCAAACAATTCTACTATGAAGGAGGTAATAAACCGGGGAAAATTCTGGCCCGAACCCTTCGTAGGAAACAACTGTCAGCTTATACTCATTCCCTGACCACAAAAGAGGGAATAGTCATACATGATAGTAAAGCCATAGCCTCTACTTTTAGAACTTACTATAGCTCTTTATATGGCATTGACAAACCGGACGACCCTACACACTCACATGACGACCCTATAAACCGTTTGACTGACATAGAGGGGTATTTCCAAAATCTAAAACTTCCCTCCCTAGCTGATGACGCAAAGACACACTTAAAATCCCCTATTTCAATAGAAGAGTTACATCAGGCCATCAAAGACACTCCCTCTGGTAAGAGCCCGGGACCAGATGGTTTCTCCGCCAAATACTTTAAAACATTTAAGGATGTTCTGTCCCCCCACCTCCTTCAACTTTTTAATAACTTAAGGGACAACCCCAGTCTGTCTAGATCAACTCTAGAAGCTCATATCACTGTAATTCCCAAACCCAGCAAAGCCGCCACACGCCCAGAGAACTTCAGACCAATCTCGCTCATTAACACCGACATGAAATTGCTAGCCAAGATTCTTGCCAACCGCCTGAATAAATATTTACCCACATTAATTCATAACGATCAGGTGGGCTTTATCCCTGGACGTGAGGCCCGGGACAATACTCTCAAAGTACTTCAATTAACTAATCATGCTAAAATCACAAACACCCCATTTGCCTTATTCGCCACTGACGCGGAGAAGGCGTTTGATAGGGTAGGCTGGCCCTTTTTGTGAAGAGCTATGGAAGAGATGGGAATCCCGGTTCCCTTCTTAAACATGTCCTTGGCACTATATTATTTCCCAAACGCTCGAATCAGAATTAATGGCACTTTGTCAGAGCCATTTGACATCTTTAATGGCACCAGGCAAGGATGTCCGCTATCTCCCTTGCTGTTCGCTATAGCGATGGAGATATTAGCACAAAAAATTAGAAACAATCCTGGAATCAAGGGGTTGGTGGTGGGGGAGACCGAACACAAACAAGCACTATACGCTGACGATGCACTGTACACGCTCACGGAGGTTGAAACCTCAGTCCCTGAACTCCTTGCTGAGCTAGATCGTTACGGTAGAGTCTCTAACTTTCAACTGAACATCTCCAAATCTGAGATAATGAATATTAACACTAACTCGAACATTATAAAATGTATAAAAGACAGATTTGGGATCCCTATTGCCCAGAAAAAACTCAAATACCTTGGAATTTTTCTAACCCCTTTCATACAGGACCCTTTTAAAGTCAATTATGTTAATTTAAAAAACGAAATTATAAGAGACCTTTACTCCTGGAAAAATAAACACATATCATGGTTGGGGAGAATTGGAGTCCTAAAAATGAATATCCTCCCGAGACTTCTTTATCTCCTTCAGACACTCCCGATTAGACTACCTGAAAATTATATAATTCACCTACAGAAAGCTTTTGAGCAATACATATGGCTCAGATCCAAGCCCAGAATCCCTAAACGAACCATGTTCCTTCCTAGGGACAATGGGGGCCTGGGTGTCCCAAATCTGCAGGCCTACAAACAGGCAATTACACTACAACATATAGTAGAATGGGCCCATAACACAGATACCAAAGCCTGGGTACAAATTGATAGGCACATTTTCAAACTTAATAATGTAGCAACAATAGCATGGACTATACCTATACGAAGGCCTAAAATTCTTAACTCTTATTCTCTCACAGCAGATATCCTCTCGGATTGGGATAGGATTCTGGCCTCCACAACACATATTTCCTCCAGATTAGCTCCAACCACCTCATTGATAGAACATGTAGACCTGCCGTACCATCAGCAGGGCTATTCCCTAAAGCAACCCTATAACCTTAACGTAGGCTCGATACATTTTGTCACTGAGAACGGAAGGTTTAAATCTCAAGCGGTACTGTTGGAAACACATGAGGGAATCTTTTCTTAGTGGCTTCACTACCACCAACTAATACACTTTATCACTCACAATAAGTATAAAGCCGAGTTGGGTAGGGAACCCACAACTTTTGAAAAACTTTGTTTGATGTCGTCAACTCCAACCCACCTTATATCCAAACTCTACAAACTACTAAACAACCCTAATATCGCAAACCTCCCTTCATATGCACACTCTTGGTGTAGAGATCTCGGATGCGATCTTGATGAAGAGATGTGGCTGACGGCATTTAAACTCGCTAAGAAATCCTCTGTTTCAGCGCAGATACAAGAGGTACATTTGAAACTTTCATGCAGATGGTACTTAACTCCATCAAGGTTACATAGAATCTTTCCTCCTCTGAGTGACTCATGCTGGAGGGGATGTGGGGCTGAGGGCACCCTAATACACCTTTGGTGGTCATACCCACTTTTAGATAACTATTGGACAAACATCTTCCTAGCTATCTCAGAGATAATTTCAGTTCAGATCAATCCTGATCCTATGGTCATTTTGTTCCTCTCCCTACCTAAAATCATTGGCCTTGGCAAAAAAACCCTATTGCTGTTAATTATCACGGCTGCAAAAAAGCTAATACCTAAATTTTGGAAAACTAGAACTATTCCTTCGTTGGAGGATTGGAAATTGATGGTATCGAACCTCCTATCGTTGGAGAGATACCATTATCTTAAAACAGGCAAACTGGAAACATTCGAAATGATGAAGTCACTTTGGTCTCATACAATCTGAACACCACTACAGGGATGTGACCCACTGTCCATCCTTTTTTCTGAATGAGTGGACGATCCCCCCTTTTTTTTTTTTCTCCCCCCCTCCCCCCCCTCTTTTCTCCTTTATCCTTATTCTGCTCTCGGCCTCCCCATCTACCTGATTGCCCCCTTCCCCCTTTGTATATTTCTGATACTTCCTTCTTTCTTTCTTTAACCTAACTATCGGCTAGATTTAGAGTTGGGCGGTAGCCGTCAAAACCAGCGTTAGAGGCTCCTAACGCTGGTTTTTAACGCCCTCTGGTATTTGGAGTCAGTCAGGAAAGGGTCTAACGCTCACTTTGCAGCCGCGACTTTTCCATACCGCAGATCCCCCTACGCCATTTGCGTATCCTATCTTTTCAATGGGATCTTTCTAACGCCGGTATTTAGAGTCGTGGCTGAAGTGAGCGTTAGAAATCTAACGACAAAACTCCAGCCGCAGAAAAAAAACAGGAGTTAAGAGCTTTCTGGGCTAACGCCGGTTTATAAAGCTCTTAACTACTGTGCTCTAAAGTACACTAACACCCATAAACTACCTATGTACCCCTAAACCGAGGCCCCCCCACATCGCCGCCACTCTATTAAATTTTTTTAACCCCTAATCTGCCGCTCCGTACACCGCCGCCAGCTACATTATCCCTATGTACCCCTAATCTGCTGCCCCTAATACCACCAACACCTACATAATATTTATTAACCCCTAATCTGCCCCCCCCCAACGTCGCCTCCACCTACCTACACTTATTAACCCCTAATCTGCCGACCGAACCGCACCGCTACTATAATAAATGTATTAACCCCTAATCCGCCTCACTCCCGCCTCAATAAACCCTATAATAAATAGTATTAACCCCTAATCTGCCCTCCCTAACATCGCCGACACCTAACTTCAAACATTAACCCCTAATCTGCCGACCGGAGCTCACCGCTATTCTAATAAATTTTTTAACTCCTAAAGCTAAGTCTAACCCTAACACTAACACCCCCCTAAGTTAAATATAATTTTTATCTAACTAAATAAATTAACTCTTATTAAATAAATTAATTCTATTTAAAACTAAATACTTACCTGTAAAATAAACCCTAATATAGCTACAATATAAATTATAATTATATTGTAGCTATTTTAGGATTAATATTTAATTTACAGGCAACTTTGTATTTATTTTAACCAGGTACAATAGCTATTAAATAGTTAATAACTATTTAATAGTTACCTAGTTAAAATAATTACAAAATTGCCTATAAAATAAATCCTAACCTAAGTTACAATTAAACCTAACACTACACTATCAATAAATGAATTAAATAAAATAGCTACAATTATCTACAATTAAACCTAACACTACACTATCAATAAATTAATTAAATACAATACCTACAAATAACTACAATTAAATAAACTAACTAAAGTACAAAAAATAAAAAAGAACTAAGTTACAAAAAATAAAAAAATATTTACAAACATTAGAAAAATATTACAACCATTTTAAACTAATTACACCTACTCTAAGCCCCCTAATAAAATAACAAAGACCCCCAAAATAAAAAAAATGCCCTACCCTATTCTAAATTAAAAAAGTTCAAAGCTCTTTTACCTTACCAGCCCTGAAAAGGGCCATTTGCGGGGCATGCCCCAAATAATTCAGCTCTTTTGCCTGTAAATAAAAACATACAATACCCCCCCCAACATTACAACCCACCACCCACATACCCCTAATCTGACCCAAACCCCCTTAAATAAACCTAACACTAAGCCCATGAAGATCTTCCTACCTTATCTTCACCATGCCAGGTTCACCGATCGCTCCAGAAGAGGGTCCGAAGTCTTGATCCAAGCGGCGGCTGAAGAACTCCATCATCGGGCTGAAGTCGGAAGTCCATCATCGGGATGAAGTCTTCTATCAAGCGGCATCTTCAATCTTCTTTCTTCCGGAGCGGAGCGGAGCCATCTTCTTCCCAGCCGACGCGGATCCAACCTCTTCAACCGACGCCTACTCGCCGAATGACGGTTCCTTTAAATGACATCATCCAAGATGGCGTCCCTCAAATTCCGATTGGCTGATAGGATTCTATCAGCCAATCGGAATTAAGGTATGAATATTCTGATTGGCTGATGGAATCAGCCAATCAGATTCAAGTTCAATCCGATTGGCTGATCCAATCAGCCAATCAGATTGAGCTCACATTCTATTGGCTGATCTGTAGGTATTGTATTTAATTAATTTATTGATAGTGTAGTGTTAGGTTTAATTGTAGATAATTGTAGGTATTTTATTTAATTAATTTATTGATAGTGTAGTGTTAGGTTTAATTGTAGATAATTGTAGGTATTTAATTTAATTAATTTATTGATAGTGTAGTGTTAGGTTTAATTGTAACTTAGGTTAGGATTTATTTTACAGGCAATTTTGTAATTATTTTAACTAGGTAACTATTAAATAGTTATTAACTATTTAATAGCTATTGTACCTGTTTAAAATAATTACAAAGTTGCCTGTAAAATAAATATTAATCCTCAAATAGCTACAATATAATTATAATTTATATTGTAGCTATATTAGGGTTTATTTTACAGGTAAGTATTTAGCTTTAAATAGGAATAATTTCTATAATAAGAGTTAATTTATTTTGTTAGATTTAAATTATATTTAACTTAGGGGGGTGTTAGTGTTAGGGTTAGACTTAGCTTTAGGGGTTAATCCATTTATTAGACTAGCGGCGAGATCCGATCGGCAGATTAGGGGTTAATTATTGTAGGTAGCTGGCGGCGACGTTGTGGGGGGCAGATTAAGGGTTAATAAATATAATATAGGGGTCGGCGGTGTTAGGGGCAGCAGATTAGGGGTACATAGGTATAATGTAGGTTGTGGCGGTATACAGAGCGGCAAATTAGGGGTTAAAAAAAATATGCAGGGGTCAGCGATAGTGGGGGCAGCAGATTAGGGGTTAATAAGTGTAAGGTTAGGGGTGTTTAGACTCGGGGTACATGTTAGGGTGTTAGGTGCAGACATAGGAAGTGTTTCCCCATAGTAAACAATGGGGCTGCGTTAGGAGCTGAACGCTGCTTTTTTGCAGGTGTTAGGTTTTTTTTCAGCTCAAACTGCCCCATTGTTTTCTATGGGGATATCGTGCACGAGCACGTTTTTGAAGCTGGCCGCGTCCGTAAGCAACGCTGGTATTTAGAGTTGCAGTGGCGGTAAATATGCTCTACGCTCCCTTTTTTGGAGCCTAACGCAGCCATTCTGTGAACTCTAAATACCAGCGGTATTTAAAAGGTGCGGGGGGAAAAAAAGCACGCGTAGCTAACGCACCCCTTTGGCCGCAGAACTCTAAATCTAGCCGTATGTGTTCTTCATAACCATTACGCATACCTACCTTGAAAAATTTAAAATGTTTTAATCTCTAAGGGCTCAACTCACATGACTTTAATTTCCAGATTCATCACTCCGTTGCCCCTTTGTTCACGCCTTGTATGGCGGCAAATTTGATTTAACTATGTTCTATATTTTTATCACATTACGTGCAAACTTTGGTTCAAATGTAAAATCTGCTCTTACTTGATTCACTTTGTAATGTATCTTGTTGCTGTCAAATTTCATATCTTTAATAAAGATTTAAATAAAAAAATATATATATATATTGTTGAGACCTGATAACATTCTAAATTGTATTTACCTGTTATACACTATAATAATTACTGATGTTTGAAAATGAGACTCAGGGGTTAAATATTCACATGTAGGATTGCCAGCTATCCTCCACAAAAATAGCGCACAATCTGTAAGTGAGTGGGCACGATGGTATATAGGGCCGCACAATGCTCGTCCCAAAAGTTTTACCTTAGACCCTGCTCTTGATCCCACAATGTATATTTTTCACAACTGAGCAGTCATTTTACCCCTTGGCTGCTATTGAAATGCAAATCAATAATTTTATGTTCTTGCCTGCCAGTGACACACATAAACATACATTATTTGACCCCCTTGACTGTCCCTTACTTCTTCGTTTTTCATATTTGTAATGCGTTGAGGCATAGGAACGTTTACATTTAGCTAACACTTGGGGACTTTAAAAAACTGTAAGTGTGCAGTATTTTTGTGAAGATTTTACCGGGCATCCTGCTAAAATACTCAACAGTCCGGCTGAATACTGGACACCTGGCAACCCTATTCACATGAGAATTAGGGCTCAGTGTTTCACAGTGACTCATTTGGTTTCATTCTAAATAGCTTATTCTTGTATCCAATCAGCATTACTTAAAACTATATACATAAGCAGAAAAACCGCATTAGGCACAGAATGATGGTGAGGAAGAAGATCTTAAGGGTTATTGGGAACCAGCGGTACAGAGCGTTGAGAAGCATCGGATATCTAACCTGTTTGCAGCAGATCTTCTACTGATGCCATTTGAAGACAATGAATCTGTTGTGCTGGAGAAAAAGGGCAGTGTTACAAAGTAATACAGAAGGAGAAAAACAGAGAGTAAGATGGGAAAACATTATACATACATATTTATATATCTTAAAGGGACATTAAACACCTCACGATATTAAATAAGTCTGTTTACTTACATGTAGTAAAACAACTTTGCAATAGACATGTGCGTTTCATTCCAAATCGAAATTCGGATGAATTTGCAAAATTCGGAGAGTCGAATCGATTCGAATTTCCGAATTACCCTAGAAATTAACTAAACTAATCCGAATGCATTTGTAACAAATAAATCAGAATTAGTTTGGATTTATTTGTTACATTCGAATGGCCATGAACTAATCACAATTCAGCATAAAAACTTGAGATTTAGTGAGATAGAACAGTGAAATAATTCCGTTTGTGTAACTTGGAACCATCTGAATCAACATAACACTTACCGAGCTTCCGAATTTACTAAACCGAATCCGAAACGAATACATCCAAATTTATTCAAATCCGAATAAAGCGGAAATGAATACATTCGAATGTATCCAAATTCGAATTGATCCAAAACGAAATTCAAAAAAATCTGAATCAGTCTGAAAAGAACCAAAACATATTTTTTTTGTGTACTTTGCAATATATTTTCATTTTTTAATTTGTTCTCATTTCCTGTGATTTCATTCTGAATATTGTGCACTTTCCAATAAATACTAAAGATGGAAGTGCAGACACAGCTATACACACTCATTGGTTGCACACCCTAGTATGACATTTATAACCAATCCTAATTGGCCTCAGTAGAAAAGGTAATCTAAGTTACAATATGGCAGCGCCCATTGTTTTATGGATAATAACTTTACCCTTATTTTTTCAATATTTAAACAGCTAAAATAATTCCTAAAATAACACGTAGGAATAATTTTTGGGCAAATATTTGCTCTGAATACATCATACAAGCAATGTTTTATTTAGTGTTTAATGTCCCTTTAATGATACATTGATAATAATTTCTACATTTACACTAGAATCTGTGATTTTGTGTACACTATATAGATGTCATTAAATCCATGATATGAAAATCTATTTTATATGAACTGGTTATATAATACAGGGATAGCCAATTTCCTAAAACATGAGGAGCCCCAGCTAACTATTTTAGAAGCCATAAGGGCCACATATACATTTATCATTATTAAACACAAACTAAATAATAAACTTCCTAAAACGTAAGTGGTATAGAGAATGTATGTCAGGATGAAGGGAACCCTCAATCTTCTGTTCTCCCCTTCAGAGTGCTCTTTTGAATTGTGGTCACACAAAAACACACATTTTTATTCCAGGTTTATCCGTTGCCACAAAAACTATACCACATTATCTTAATTCTTCTTCGTTCCTTAGGCTGCAAAGTCTAACGCAGAGGGCCCTTGTGTGGCCATCCCTACTCTAATAAATAGACATACATGGCCCCTAGAAATAAGGCATACAGGGCCCATACAGATGATACATAAAGGGCTCCTACAGATGATACATACAGGGCTCCTACAGATGATACATACAGGGCTCCTACAGATGATACATACAGGGCTCCTACAGATGATACATACAGGGCTCCTACAGATGAGACATACAGGGCTCCTACAGATGAGACATACAGGGCTCCTACAGATGATACATACAGGGCTCCTACAGATGATACATACAGGGCTCCTACAGATGATACATACAGGGCTCCTACAGATGATACATACAGGGCTCCTACAGATGATACATACAGGGCTCCTACAGATGATACATACAGGGCTCCTACAGATGAGACATACAGGGCTCCTACAGATGATACATACAGGGCTCCTACAGATGAGACATACAGGGCTCCTACAGATGATACATACAGGGCTCCTACAGATGATACATACAGGGCTCCTACAGATGAGACATACAGGGCTCCTACAGATGATACATACAGGGCTCCTACAGATGATACATACAGGGCTCCTACAGATGATACATACAGGGCTCCTACAGATGAGACATACAGGGCTCCTACAGATGAGACATACAGGGCTCCTACAGATGATACATACAGGGCTCCTACAGATGATACATACAGGGCTCCTACAGATGATACATATAGGGCTCCTACAGATGATACATACAGGGCTCATACAGATGAGACATACAGGGCTCCTACAGATGATACATACAGGGCTCCTACAGATGATACATACAGGGCTCCTACAGATGATACATACAGGGCTCCTACAGATGATACATACAGGGCTCCTACAGATGAGACATACAGGGCTCCTACAGATGAGACATACAGGGCTCCTACAGATGAGATATACAGGGCTCCTACAGATGATACATACAGGGCTCATACAGATGAGACATACAGGGCTCCTACAGATGAGATATACAGGGCTCCTACAGATGATACATACAGGGCTCCTACAGATGATACATACAGGGCTCCTACAGATGATACATACAGGGCTCCTACAGATGATACATACAGGGCTCCTACAGATGATACATACAGGGCTCATACAGATGAGACATACAGGGCTCCTACAGATGAGATATACAGGGCTCCTACAGATGATACATACAGGGCTCATACAGATGAGACATACAGGGCTCCTACAGATGATACATACAGGGCTCCTACAGATGATACATACAGGGCTCCTACAGATGATACATACAGGGCTCCTACAGATGATACATACAGGGCTCCTACAGATGATACATACAGGGCTCCTACAGATGAGACATACAGGGCTCCTACAGATGATACATACAGGGCTCCTACAGATGATACATACAGGGCTCCTACAGATGATACATACAGGGCTCCTACAGATGATACATACAGGGCTCCTACAGATGATACATACAGGGCTCCTACAGATGATACATACAGGGCTCCTACAGATGAGACATACAGGGCTCCTACAGATGATACATACAGGGCTCCTACAGATGATACATACAGGGCTCCTACAGATGATACATACAGGGCTCCTACAGATGATACATACAGGGCTCCTACAGGTGAGACATACAGGGCTCCTACAGATGATACATACAGGGCTCCTACAGATGATACATACAGGGCTCCTACAGATGATACATACAGGGCTCCTACAGATGATACATACAGGGCTCCTACAGATGATACATACAGGGCTCCTACAGATGATACATACAGGGCTCCTACAGATGATACATACAGGGCTCCTACAGATGATACATACAGGGTTCCTACAGATGATACATACAGGGCTCCTACAGGTGAGACATACAGGGCTCCTACAGATGATACATACAGGGCTCCTACAGATGATACATACAGGGCTCCTACAGATGATACATACAGGGCTCCTACAGATGATACATACAGGGCTACTACAGATGATACATACAGGGCTACTACAGATGAGACATACAAGGCTCCTACAGATGATACATACAGGGCTCCTACAGATGATACATACAGGGCTCCTACAGATGATAAGATGATACATACAGGGCTCCTACAGGTGAGACATACAGGGCTCCTACAGATGATACATACAGGGCTCCTACAGATGATACATACAGGGCTCCTACAGATGATTCACACATCTCCTCACAGAGCTGACTACCTGAGAGACCTGACAGCCTTTGAGCAATTGTGCCTCAAAGAAGAGACAACATTACACTCTCTATCACTTTCAAGAAAACTGTTGCAGACACCGCAAAACACACGACTCCCCACATATACCACCAAATGGCACAACGACCTGAACCTAGAATTAGGAACAGAGGACTGGATAAAGATATTCAAAAATACCAAAAAATCTTCCACATCCCCACAAATAATAGAACTCAATATTAAAGTTCTGATGCGATGGTATCTGACACCGGCGAGGTTACACTCGATTTATCCAGGAGCGAGTGATAGATGTTGGAGAGGATGTGGGCAGAGAGGAGGTTATTTACATATGTGGTGGGAATGCGACAGAGTTAGGCCATTGTGGGAAGGTATAGAGATACATTTTAGAAGAATACTGTCAGACAGCTTCAGACTGACACATAGCATAGCTCTACTTAATGACAAACCAAATACCACCTGTACATTGAGACTTACACTTCTGCAACTGGGATTAAACGGATCTAAGGCCCTGATTGCACACAAATGGAAATCGCCAGATATACCCTCTATACCAGTATGGAGAATGAAAGTCTCTAGCCTCCTGTCCTTAGAGGAATACGGTTATTTGAAAAGACATAAATTAAACACATTAGCTGATATACGCTTCATTTGGGAGGAATCACTGCCACCATCGCAGAGACGATTAGTACAATAGACAATGTTCCGGAGGTCCCCGCCTATGTACCCTATCACCTAGGTACCCTATCACCCCCTTCATACATTATCTAAGGTTATATGTATCCGATGTTTAATGAGGAAACTTTTACTTTTCAAATCCTATACACACCTTTGGGTATTTTAGTTAGAGAAATATATGAGAAAGTGGATTCTGAGACAATTTATTTTGCACTAGTGAGCACAGGAATATGCTGTGAAAATATTATGTATTATTTTGTTTTGTTTTATTTTGTTTAGAGGTATGTTCAATATCATCATCTGTACTAAATATAATATTGCAGACTTCAGAATAATGTATATTGAAAATTCATCTTGGCATGATATCTGTATTGTTGTATGTTCTCCAATAAACAGATGTAATAAAAAAAATAAAAAATATAAAAGTATAAAAGGGGAGGCGGATGAACCTGATAAATACTCTGAATATATGTTTGGAGTCTAAAGGGTAAGGGAGGGAAACTTGCTGGTGCTCTTTTAGGCTTGCTGTATTGATTCTCTGTTAAAGTAACATTGTCTGTTTAAGTATAATAGCTAACCAAGCTATTTTCTAAATTATTTGCTTTGCAAGGGTTGCATTTTTATTTTAAAAAAAGGAAATAACTAAATAACTTTATTTCTAGCATTCCATTTTTTTTTTGTTTTTCTGTCTGTGTGGGTAATTAGGGGTGGGATTATTTTCACCTGTTTGGGCCTTGGAAGCCTATAAATTTAGCACATTTACTCTGTGAGCTTGCTCTTTTAGGCTTGCTGTATTGATTCTCTGTTAAAGTAACATTGTCTGTTTAAGTATAATAGTTAGCTAACCAAGGTAGTTAGGCAAACAAGGTTTTGGGGTAACCAAGGGGAAATATATTTATTTAATACTTTTAAGTTAAACCTTTTATTAAGAATGTGTGAGAATCTCATTCAGTGTACAGTTTGCCACATGTTTGCATCACTGGAGCAGCCGCTTCTGGGATTATATGTTTGTGGCAAGTGCGAGCATATTGTCTCTTTAGAAACTCGTATTGGGGATCTGGAGGAACGAATTGCAACACTACATGAAATTCAGACACTTGAAAGGGAAATGGATAGGACTGAGCTGGTTGTTAATGGTTCCAGCAGTGGGAATGGGGAGGATTCAGATGAGGAGACTCCAGGATGTAGCTGGGTCACAGTTAGAGGGCGAAGTAAGCGGAAGAGACAGGCCAGTTCTGAGCTGGTACACCCCAATAGATTTGCAAGATTAAGTGAAGATGTTGGGGATATCAGTTCAGGGGTGGCAGTGTCAGAGAGGGCCGTGTTGCCTAGTATAGTGAACAGTCCTTTAGCTGTGGAAGAGGAGCATACTATGGTGGGCAGTCCTTCAGTCATGGAAGAGGGGCATACAAGTCAGGGCCAGAGGCAGATGTTGGTGGTAGGAGACTCTATTATAAGGAAGGTTGATAGGGTAATTTGTCATCCAGACCCTTTACATAGAACAGTTTGCTGTCTTCCAGGGGCTCGTGTTAGGCATATTGTGGAGCGTATTGATAGATTGTTAGAAGGATGCGGGTCTGATCCTGCAGTCATGGTGCATATTGGTACTAATGAAGAAATCAGTGGGAGATGGAGAGTCCTAAAAAATGACTTCAGGGAGTTAGGTAGCAAGCTTAAAGCAAGGACATCCAAAGTAATATTTTCTGAGATATTACCAGTGCCGTGTGTTAACTCAGTAAGGCAGAAGGAGCTAAGGTCTGTTAATTCATGGCTAAAAACATGGTGTAAAAATGAGGGGTTTGACTTTTTAGAACACTGGGCTGATTTTTCACTAGGGTACAATTTGTACAGTAAGGATGGATTGCACCTGAATGACATGGGTGCAGGTGTGTTGGGGGAAAGGATGGTAGCACGTTTAGAGAACCTTTTAAACTAGGCAAAGGGGGGGAGGGTCAATTTGAACAAAATAGAACAGAGAGATCAGTGTCTGAATATGTCTCTCCATTAATATCTCAAGGAAGGGATGACTTAAGAAATGTCACATTAGAAAGTATAGAGGAAAGTACACCAAGTAGCAGCAGAAAGCACATGAAAATTAAATGTATGACAACAAATGCAAGAAGCATGACAGGTAAAATGGGGGAGCTGACGCTCTTAGTTGCAGAAGAGGACTATGATGTTATCAGTATAACTGAAACTTGGTGGGATGATTCACATGACTGGGCAGTTAACTTAGAGGGGTATACATTATTTAGGAGGGACAGGAATAATAAAAGGGGTGGAGGAATCTGCATGTATATTAAACCTGACCTTAAACCTACAATAAGGGAAGATATTTATGATGCAAGTGACAATGTAGAGACCCTGTGGGTTGAAATAAAGAGTGGGGGGAAAAATCCTAAAAAAATATTACTAGGAACATGCTACAAGCCTCCCAACATTAGTGACCCAGAGGAAACTCAACTACTAATGCAAATAGGTAAGGCTGCTAATAACAGTGCTGTAATTATGGGAGATTTTAACTACCCTGATATAAACTGGGCCAATGAAACTAGTAATTCAGCTAAGGGGGATAGATTTTTAAATGTTCTCAGGGATAACTTCTTGTCACAATTAATAGAGGAGCCAACTAGGAGTAAAGCTATATTGGATTTAGTGCTATCAAACAATACAGATATAATATCAAACATAGAAATCAAAGAACATTTGGGTAACAGTGATCATAACATGGTCACATTTGAAATCTCTTTTCATATGCAGTGTTTTAAAGGCTTAACTAAGACTTTTAATTTCAAGAAAGCAAAATTCAACGATTTAAGGAAATCATTAAATAATATAAATTGGGACAATGTATTTTCTAATAAAAATACAGAGGATAAATGGATAATATTTAAAAATTTGTTAAATAAATATACATATCAATACATACCATATGGTTATAAAAATAAAAATAAAAAAAATAAGCCGTTATGGCTAAATATAAATGTGTTAAAAGAAATTAGGAAAAAACGTAGGGCATTTAAATTATTAAAAGAAAATAGTACAGACTCAGCATACAATATTTATAAGGAATGTAACAAAGCATGCAAAAAAGCAATCAAATTAGCCAAAATTGAATATGAAAAATTAATTGCCAAGGATTCTAAGTCTAACCCTAAAAGGTTCTTTAAGTACATAAATAGCAAAAAATCTAAGAAGGATAATATAGGTACATTAAAATGTGTGGAGGGTAGCATGATAAATAATGACAGGGAGAAGGCTGAGGTACTAAACCAGTTTTTTTCTTCAGTATACACAAGAGAGGAACCATTGAATGATACTTTGGAACAGAATAGAACATGCCAGTCCATACCACTAACTGGGTTTTGTTTAGAGGATATCAGGAAAAAACTAAAAAATATTAAGGTAAATAAAACTCCAGGCCCAGATGGAATACACCCAAGGGTGTTAAGGGAACTTAGCACTGTTATAGACAAACCTTTACTCTTAATTTTTCAAGACTCATTATCCTCAGGCATGGTACCCCAGGATTGGCGTAAAGCTGATGTGGTGCCACTCTTCAAAAAGGGAAGCAGGGATGATCCAGGAAGCTATAGACCAGTTAGTCTGACATCAATAGTGGGGAAGATATTTGAAGGGATTATAAGGGATTATATTGATGAGCATATTCGTGTAAACAAGATTATGAGTTCTAATCAGCATGGCTTTAGGAGAAATAGATCATGTCAAACTAATCTAATTAGATTCTACGAGGAAGTAAGTAAAAATATAGATAAAGGGGAATCAGTTGATGTGATATACTTAGATTTTGCAAAGGCATTTGATACAGTGCCACATGAGAGATTAATGCACAAAATTAAGGGACTGGGAATAGCTGAAAATGTTAGCTCATGGATAAATAACTGGATAAAAGATAGGGAGCAACGAGTAGCAGTAAATGGATCATACTCAGATTGGACAAAGGTAATCAGTGGCGTCCCCCAGGGATCAGTACTGGGCCCTGTTCTTTTTAATATTTTTATAAATTACTTGGAGCAAGGATTAAATAGCGACATCTCTATTTTTGCAGATGATACTAAGTTAAGTAAGGTCATTAGGTCAGAGCAGGATGAACTCTCTTTGCAAAGGGATTTGCTAAAATTAGAACTATGGGCAAGTGAATGGAAAATGAGATTTAATACGGAAAAATGTAAGGTTCTACATTTTGGAAGTAAAAATAAGCAGGCTATGTATTTTTTAAATGGGACAAGACTTAGCCAAACACAGGAGGAAAGGGATTTGGGAGTAGTAATAGATAACAAGCTAAAGATGAGTGCACAATGCAGGGCAGCGGCTTCAAAGGCTAATAAGATACTAGCATGTATTAAAAGAGGCATTGATTCAAGGGAGGAAAGCATAATTCTGTCATTATATAAAGCCCTGGTAAGACCTCACCTTGAGTTTGGAGTGCAGTTCTGGGGACCGATTGCTAAAAAAGATATTGCAGAACTAGAAAAAGTTCAGAGAAGGGCCACAAAGCTAATAAGGGGATTGGAGAAATTAACCTATGAGGAGAGGCTAGCCAAACTGGGTCTGTTCTCTTTAGAAAAAAGGCGCTTGAGAGGTGACATGATTACTTTATATAAATATATTCAAGGCCCATATACAGAGATGGCAGAAGCTCTTTTTATTCCAAGAAAATTGGTTCTGACAAGAGGTCATAATTTAAGGTTGGAGGAAAGGAGATTTAATCTCCTGCAACGGAAACGTTTTTTCACTGTAAGAGCAATAAAATTGTGGAACTCATTACCAAAGGAGGTAGTGAATGCCAATACCATAGATACATTTAAAAATAGTCTGGATACATTTCTGTATATAAACAAAATTCATGGATATGATTGCTAGTATTAAATGGGTCACATTTTAATGGGGTTATTTAAGCTTAACTGGAGCTTTTTGTAAGTATTTTAGATTTGTATAGGTTGAACTCGATGGACTTCAGTCTTTTTTCAACCTTATCTACTATGTTACTATGTAACTATGTTATAACTAGATGATCCCCAATCTCGGCCATGGTGGATTTGTAAAGACTTACAAAATAAGGGATAGTAGGTACATTCAACCAAAACAGAGTCTCTAGGGTGGTAGATATTAATACCTGTAGGCCTGAAAATACATTATTGATAAACAGAGTCCTATGCTAGATGAAGTGGCTTTATAGTGGCTTTATAGTGGGCTGTTCTGTAATCTCTAATATGAAAAGCCTGAAGTAATTTAGTTGCTTTAGACATCTTTTATTCTCAGTGTGAGAACTAGACTAGCTGTTATACATATAGCCTAACACTACTATAAGGGCAAAACTACGCCATATGGTATATATAGAAGATAGTGCCTCAATTACTGAGATGGGACCACTTTGGGTGAGCTAGAGTAAGAAAAGGCCCATATGGCTGCACAAAATGCAATATAACATTACCTAGGCGTATGACGAAAAATATTGACTGCAGTTAGAACTGGGGTCCATTAACATGGATGTTGAGAGCTGTGTCCTGGCTAGAACTGAACACATTGTGATATATCTTGATGTAGGATTTTGCGATTATTAGTCAGAGTAAATAGTAGTAGGTATTGAACAGCAGGCTCTAGCAGGTCTCTCATAGAGGCTAAGTTAAAGCTTCAGAGTGATATTAAGTTGAAATCAGAAGCATATTAATATAGCAATAAGCATATATATGAGATATCAACGGATCGGCCTCCAGTGCGAAGCTTATTTTATAACCATGAGACCTTAATGTTACAACTATTATAGGTGAGGAATATAATTTGTCTCTCCCCCCAGGGGTTGTTGTCTCTACCGGACACAGACGGGAAAGGGAAATTGGGTATGACCCGCCCTGACAAACAGGGCGGGAAAGGGTGGGGGGAGATACCGTTCCTAACTTTCTATTTTAGCAGGTAGTTTAACCCTACATGGTATAAAAATAGTAAATTGTAAGAAAGCTATCAGGATACTCTCCCTGTAAATTGAGTTTTCTATTACATAACAGAGTATTCAGCATCCAGTAAACAATTCTTATAGAAATAACATGGGAAGAGAAGTACAATATAAGAGCAATATAGGAGGGACCGTAGGGAAGTCCTTATGTAAATTTAAACTTAAAGGGGAGGTTACATGAGCATAACTATTGTACATTCACAAGGCAAGCTATCAACTGTATTAGTCACATTAGAGCCTTAGCAACAACATTTAAAGAAGGCAACAACTAAAAAGAAAAGTATGGTAAATTATATGCTATGGGGGCATATAGGAGAGCTAAACATGTAAAATAGGGTGTAGTAAATTTGCTAGCACAGAAGCAATACCCTATACTCTAGTAAAGATTTACACAAAAGAGTACAAACATACATTTAGATATAACGATAGGAATTATTAAACCCACAGTGAGAATATATTTAGAATGCCAGTTGAGAGATCTAATCTCCGGGTCATTGTGAATTAAGCTGTGAGTTATAGTAGCAGACACATAAATCATAGATATGTAAACCTATGTACCAGAAATGTTAGAACAGAGACCCACATGGCTAGAAAGGTATAGAAATTCAAGCAAACAGCTCGGGCTGTGTAATTCAATGTAAGGATCAAAAGCATGAAATAATGTTGAGTAAGCAGCACAATGTATCAGTGTGTGCTAGCTAAAACAATGTATCGCTTTATCCAATTATGAAACAATTGTGGTGTACCTGTGTTAAACTGTGGCAGTTGATTACAAGATCCGTTAACCCCTTACATTCGCAAGACTCATCATTGCAAATAAGACATAAGCCAGATAGTTCTAGCAAACAAAAAAGAGTGTAACAAACTCACTTGATTCTGAGAATGATATCCGATTTTTGATGAGATCCAGGAAAACGGAACTGTTGTATCCACTCTTGGTAGTGCAGTCAGTTGCAACAGTCACAGATACTGCCTGAGTTCATAGCAGCATCTCGGCTTGTTCCACAGGTGTTGGGAAGGGCTCCCCTGCTAAGCCCTCGTTTGTAGTAGTAAGTAGACAAATAATTTTCAACACCTCTAAGTGAAACAAAATAGAGCCCAATAATCGAAAAAGCAGTAAGGCTGATGAAATACGTGTTAAAACTTCACCTTTATTAAAACTCAGTGAGTAAAAAGACAAAGGCACAGCACACAGACCTGACTACCGCTGACGCGTTTCCTACCCTATTGGGCACTTCATCAGAGCTACCTGACAGGTGTGTAAGGACTCCTTAAAAACAGGATATGAGCCCTACACACCTGCTGCATAATTAATTATAATAACAAAAAGTGGTATTGTGAAATAAACACCAGATAATACGTGAAAGATAATAATAAACATTATGCATAACAAATAAACTTGAAAATATCGATCATAAACAAAAAAAATAATATATACATTTTTACACACTAAGACTATGCTTTCATATAAAATTGTATTATTTAGTATGCACATTAAAAACGATTGTACAATTTAAATTGGGTGGGATAAATATTCTTTCTATAACTCAAAACATGGTTATCTATAGATTAACTCCCAGTTCACTGTAGTAGGTTTACACATGATAAGAACATGTAACATAAAAAGTTATTTGATGTTCTGATCAACCATAGTTGAAGCAAGCTATAAAGTATATTCATGTATTTTGAAAAACACAGAGAGCAAAAGCCGTTAAATGTGCCAATGTGTATTATATCATATAAAAGTCAAATGCTAAAGAGTATAAACACATTAAAAAGGCACAAACTGCCTGCTCCCCGTGAAACCAAACATGAATAATTTATCACTGTAAATTTTAGCTATACTAGAATTTGGATCAATTGTGAGATCCAGATCCTAGGTATATGTTTAGAACAATGAAAGAATATTGAAAAAATGGGGCATTGCAAATCAAGGAAGAATACATGACTCCGTGATTTACGTATTATCAATGAACAATTTGATGTCACTTATTTTATTGATACCAAAAGGGGCACCAGTTTTTAAGGTATGAATCCAGTAGACTTCTCGTTTACTGAGTGCTGCATATCTATTTCCACCTCTGGGTCCTAGTTTAACTACCTCAATCCCTTGGAACGTAAAACCAGCTGAACTATTTTCATGTAAAGCAAAATGCTTGGCCACAGGGGTTTTAGGAATTTCTGCCTCCAGGGAAAGTAAGTGCTCTCTTATACGATCCTTGAGCATTCTCGATGTTAACCCTGTATATTGAAAATTACAAGACATGCAGGTCAAGAGATATATGACAAACGTGGAAGTGCAAGAAATATGCTCTTTAATCTTGAATGTCTGACCTGTACATGTAGAGGTAAAGGTATCCCCACATGTAACATAACTGCAACTCTTACAGGGTCTGACATTGCACTTATAGAAACCTGGTTTCGATGTTAACCAATTGGTCGTCTGTATAGTATGTGAGCTCTTCTTGCTAAAATCCTTTCTAACCATATCTCCAATGGTTTTAGCTTTTCGAGAGATAAAATTACATTTACTAGAGATATGTTTTAGATCTGAATCCCTATCTAAAATAGGTAATCTATTCCTAATGATTCTACTGATGTTATCAAATTGTCTGCTGTAAGAAGTAATAAAATTGACACCATCTTTAAACCCGATATTTTTAACCTTATCTCTCAGCAAACTATTTCTATCAAATTTGCTGGAGGCAGAAATTCCTAAAACCCCTGTGGCCAAGCATTTTGCTTTACATGAAAATAGTTCAGCTGGTTTTACGTTCCAAGGGATTGAGGTAGTTAAACTAGGACCCAGAGGTGGAAATAGATATGCAGCACTCAGTAAACGAGAAGTCTACTGGATTCATACCTTAAAAACTGGTGCCCCTTTTGGTATCAATAAAATAAGTGACATCAAATTGTTCATTGATAATACGTAAATCACGGAGTCATGTATTCTTCCTTGATTTACAATGCCCCATTTTTTCAATATTCTTTCATTGTTCTAAACATATACCTAGGATCTGGATCTCACAATTGATCCAAATTCTAGTATAGCTAAAATTTACAGTGATAAATTATTCATGTTTGGTTTCACGGGGAGCAGGCAGTTTGTGCCTTTTTAATGTGTTTATACTCTTTAGCATTTGACTTTTATATGATATAATACACATTGGCACATTTAACGGCTTTTGCTCTCTGTGGCCTAGATTTGGAGTTTGGCGGTAAAAGGGCTGTTAACGCTCCGCGGGCTTTTTTCTGGCCGCACCATAAATTTAACTCTGGTATCGAGAGTTCAAACAAATGCTGCGTTAGGCTCCAAAAAAGGAGCGTAGAGCATTTTTACCGCAAATGCAACTCTCGATACCAGAGTTGCTTACGGACGCGGCCAGCCTCAAAAACGTGCTCGTGCACGATTCTCCCATAGGAAACAATGGGGCTGTTTGAGCTGAAAAAAAACCTAACACCTGCAAAAAAGCAGCGTTCAGCTCCTAACGCAGCCCTATTGTTTCCTATGGGGAAACACTTCCTACGTCTGCACCTAACACTCTAACATGTACCCCGAGTCTAAACACCCCTAACCTTACACTTATTAACCCCTATTCTGCCGCCCCCGCTATCGCTGACCCCTGCATATTTTTTTTAACCCCTAATCTGCCGCTCCGTAAACCGCCGCAACCTACGTTATCCCTATGTACCCCTAATCTGCTGCCCTAACATCGCCGACCCCTATATTATATTTATTAACCCCTAATCTGCCCCCCTCAACGTGGCCGACACCTGCCTACACTTATTAACCCCTAATCTGCCGAGCGGACCTGAGCGCTACTATAATAAAGTTATTAACCCCTAATCCGCCTCACTAACCCTATCATAAATAGTATTAACCCCTAATCTGCCCTCCCTAACATCGCCGACACCTACCTTCAATTATTAACCCCTAATCTGCCGAGCGGAGCTCACCGCTATTCTAATAAATGTATTAACCCCTAACGCTAAGTCTAACCCTAACACTAACACCCCCCTAACTTAAATATAATTTACATCTAACGAAATAAATTAACTCTTATTAAATAAATGATTCCTATTTAAAGCTAAATACTTACCTGTAAAATAAATCCTAATATAGCTACAATATAAATTATAATTATATTGTAGCTATTTTAGGATTAATATTTATTTTACAGGCAACTTTGTAATTATTTTAACCAGGTACAATAGCTATTAAATAGTTAAGAACTATTTAATAGTTACCTAGTTAAAATAATAACAAATTTACCTGTAAAATAAATCCTAACCTAAGATATAATTAAACCTAACACTACCCTATCAATAAAATAATTAAATAAACTACCTACAATTACCTACAATTAACCTAACACTACACTATCAATAAATTAATTAAACACAATTCCTACAAATAAATACAATTAAATAAACTAGCTAAAGTACAAAAAATAAAAAAGAACTAAGTTACAAAAAATAAAAAAATATTTACAAACATAAGAAAAATATTACAACAATTTTAAACTAATTACACCTACTCTAAGCCCCCTAATAAAATAACAAAGCCCCCCAAAATAAAAAATTCCCTACCCTATTCTAAATTTAAAAAGTTACAAGCTCTTTTACCTTACCAGCCCTGAACAGGGCCCTTTGCGGGGCATGCCCCAAGAATTTCAGCTCTTTTGCCTGTAAAAGAATAAATACAATACCCCCCCCCCCAACATTACAACCCACCACCCACATACCCCTAATCTAACCCAAACCCCCCTTAAATAAACCTAACACTAAGCCCCTGAAGATCTTCCTACCTTGTCTTCACCATCCAGGTATCACCGATCCGTCCTGGCTCCAACATCTTCATCCAACCCAAGCGGGGGTTGGCGATCCATCATCCGGTGCTGAAGAGGTCCAGAAGAGGCTCCAAAGTCTTCCTCCTATCCGGCAAGAAGAGGACATCCGGACCGGCAAACATCTTCTCCAAGCGGCATCTTCGATCTTCTTCCATCCGGTGCGGAGCGGGTCCATCTTGAAGCAGCCGACGCGGATCCATCCTCTTCTTCCGGCGTCTCCCGACTAATGACGGTTCCTTTAAGGGACGTCATCCAAGATGGCGTCCCTCGAATTCCGATTGGCTGATAGGATTCTATCAGCCAATCGGAATTAAGGTAGGAATTTTCTGATTGGCTGATGGAATCAGCCAATCAGAATCAAGTTCAATACGATTGGCTGATCCAATCAGCCAATCAGATTGAGCTCGCATTCTATTGGCTGTTCCGATCAGCCAATAGAATGCGAGCTCAATCTGATTGGCTGATTGGATCAGCCAATCGGATTGAACTTGATTCTGATTGGCTGATTCCATCAGCCAATCAGAAAATTCCTACCTTAATTCCGATTGGCTGATAGAATCCTATCAGCCAATCGGAATTCGAGGGACGCCATCTTGGATGACGTCCCTTAAAGGAACCGTCATTAGTCGGGAGACAACGGAAGAAGAGGATGGATCCGCGTCGCCTGCTTCAAGATGGACCCGCTCCGCACCGGATGGAAGAAGATCGAAGATGCCGCTTGGAGAAGATGTTTGCCGGTCCGGATGTCCTCTTCTTGCCGGATAGGAGGAAGACATTGGAGCCTCTTCTGGACCTCTTCAGAAACGGATGATGGATCGCCAACCCCCGCTTGGGTTGGATGAAGATCTTGGAGCCAGGACGGATTGGTGATACCTGGATGGTGAAGACAAGGTAGGAAGATCTTCAGGGGCTTAGTGTTAGGTTTATTTAAGGGGGGTTTGGGTTAGATTAGGGGTATGTGGGTGGTGGGTTGTAATGTTGGGGGGGGGGGGGGTATTGTATTTATTCTTTTACAGGCAAAAGAGCTGAAATTCTTGGGGCATGCCCCGCAAAGGGCCCTGTTCAGGGCTGGTAAGGTAAAAGAGCTTGTAACTTTTTTAATTTAGAATAGGGTAGGGAATTTTTTATTTTGGGGGGCTTTGTTATTTTATTAGGGGGCTTAGAGTAGGTGTAATTAGTTTAAAATTGTTGTAATATTTTTCTTATGTTTGTAAATATTTTTTTATTTTTTGTAACTTAGTTCTTTTTTATTTTTTGTACTTTAGCTAGTTTATTTAATTGTATTTATTTGTAGGAATTGTGTTTAATTAATTTATTGATAGTGTAGTGTTAGGTTAATTGTAGGTAATTGTAGGTAGTTTATTTAATTATTTTATTGATAGGGTAGTGTTAGGTTTAATTATATCTTAGGTTAGGATTTATTTTACAGGTAAATTTGTTATTATTTTAACTAGGTAACTATTAAATAGTTCTTAACTATTTAATAGCTATTGTACCTGGTTAAAATAATTACAAAGTTGCCTGTAAAATAAATATAAATCCTAAAATAGCTATAATATAAATATAATTTATATTGTAGCTATATTAGGATTTATTTTACAGGTAAGTATTTAGCTTTAAATAGGAATCATTTATTTAATAAGAGTTAATTAATTTCGTTAGATTTAAATTATATTTAACTTAGGGGGGTGTTAGTGTTAGGGTTAGACTTAGCTTTAGGGGTTAATACATTTATTAGAATAGCGGTGAGCTCCGCTCGGCAGATTAGGGGTTAATAATTGAAGTTAGGTGTCGGCGATGTTAGGGAGGGCAGATTAGGGGTTAATACTATTTATGATAGGGTTAGTGAGGCGGGTTAGGGGTTAATAACTTTATTATAGTAGCGCTCAGGTCCGCTCGGCAGATTAGGGGTTAATAAGTGTAGGCAGGTGTCGGCGACGTTGAGGGGGGCAGATTAGGGCTTAATAAATATAATATAGGGGTCGGCGGTGTTAGGGGTAGCAGATTAGGGGTACATAGGGATAACGTAGGTGGCGGCGCTTTGCGGTCGGAAGATTAGGGGTTAATTATTTTAAGTAGCTGGCGGCGACGTTGTGGGGGGCAGGTTAGGGGTTAATAAATGTAATACAGGGGTCGGCGGGGTTAGGGGCAGCAGATTAGGGGTACATAAGTATAACGTAGGTGGCGGTCGGCAGATTAGGGGTTAAAAATTTTAATCGAGTGGCGGCGATGTGGGTGGACCTCGGTTTAGGGGTACATAGGTAGTTTATGGGTGTTAGTGTACTTTAGGGTACAGTAGTTAAGAGCTTTATGAACCGGCGTTAGCCAGAAAGCTCTTAACTCCTGCTATTTTCAGGCGGCTGGAATTTTGTCGTTAGAGCTCTAACGCTCACTTCAGAAACGACTCTAAATACCGGCGTTAGAAA
>NC_069509.1:41287080-41374580 GCF_027579735.1 Bombina bombina
AATGCCCTACCCTATTCTAAAATAAAAAGTTTACAGCTCTATTACCTTACCAGCCCTTAAAAGGGCCTTTTGCGGGGCATGCCCCAAAGAATTCTGCTCTTTTGCCTGTAAAAAAAACATACAATACCCCCCCAACATTACAACCCACCACCCACATACCCCTAATCTAACCCAAACCCCCCTTAAAAAACCTAACACTAAGCCCCTGAAGATCTCCCTACCTTGTCTTCACCACGCCGGGTATCACCGATCCGTCCAGAAGAGGGTCCGAAGTCTTAATCCTATCCGGCAAGAAGAGGTCCAGAAGAGGCTCCGAAGTCTTTATCCTATCCGGCAAGAAGAGGAGATCCGGACCGGCAAACATCTTCATCCAAGCGGCATCTTCTATCTTCTTCCATCCGGCGCGGAGCTGGACCATCTTGAAGCAGCCGACACGGATCCATCCTCTTCTAATGACGTCCTAAGTCCTAATGAAGGTTCCTTTAAATGACGTCATCCAAGATGGCGTCCCTCGAATTCCGATTGGCTGACAGGATTCTATCAGCCAATCGGAATTAAGGTAGGAAAAATCTGATTGGCTGATGGAATCAGCCAATCAGATTCAAGTTCAATCGGATTGGCTGATCCAATCAGCCAATCAGATTGAGCTTGCATTCTATTGGCTGATCGGAACAGCTCAAACTGCCCCATTGTTTCCTATGGGGGAATCGTGCACGAGCACGTTTTTGAAGCTGGCCGCATCCGTAAGCACCGCTGGTATTGAGAGTTGAAGTGGCGGTAAATATGCCTGTATGCTCCCTTTTTGGAGCCTAACGCAGCCCTTCAGAGAACTCTCAATACCAGCGTTGTTTAAAAGGTGCGGGGGAAAAAAAGCATGCGTAGCTAACGCACCCCTTTGGCCGCAGAACTCTAAATCTAGGCGTTAGTTAATGATAGTAATTTTATTTAGATTTATTTAAATTATATTTGTTAGGGGGGGTTAGGGTTAGACTTAGGTTTAGGGGTTAATACATTTAATATAGTGGCGGCGACGTTGGGGGCGGCAGATTAGGGGTTAATAAATGTAGGTAGGTGGTGGCGATGTTAGGGATGGCAGATTAGGGGTTAATAATATTTAACTAGTGTTTGTGATGCGGGAGTGCGGCGGTTTAGGGGTTAATATATTTATTTTAGTGGCGGCGATGTCCGGTTCGGCAGATTAGGGGTTAAAATAATTATTTTAGTGTTTGCGATGTGGGGGGCCTCGGTTTAGGGGTTAATAGGTAGTTTATGGGTGTTAGTGTACTTTTTAGCACTTTAGTTAAGAGTTTTATGCTACGGCGTTGTAGTGTAAAACTCTTAACTATCGGCTTTTAAATGCGGTACCAGTGTTGACAGGAGAGGGTCTACCGCTCAGTTTTGGTCAGACTCGTAATACCGGCGCTATGCAAGTCCCATTGAAAATATAGTATACGCAATTGATGTAAGTGGATTTGCGGTATTTCGAGTCTGGCCAAAAATGTGAGCGGTACACCTGTAAATTCAAGAATCGTAATACCAGCGGGCGTTAAAAGCAGCGTTGGGACCGGCCAACGCTGCTTTTTAAGCCTAACGCAAGACTCGTAATCTAGCCGTAATAAAGTTACACTGAATTTAAATGAATTTGTAGTCCAATTTAACTGTTTCAATTATAAGATATATAGCAGAAATATATAGATAGATAGATAGATAGATAGATAGATAGATAGATAGATAGATAGATAGATAGATAGATATAGATATAGATAGACAGACGATAGATATAGATAGATAGGCAGATAGACAGACGATAGATAGATAGATAGATAGATAGATAGATAGATAGATAGATAGATAGACAGATGATAGATAGATAGATAGATAGATAGATAGATAGATAGATAGGCAGACAGATGATAGATAGATAGATAGATAGATAGATAGATAGACAGATGATAGATAGATAGATAGATAGATAGATAGATAGATGATAGATAGACAGACAGGTAGATAGATAGATAGATAGATAGATAGATAGATAGATGATAGATAGATGATAGAAAGATGATAGATAGATAGATAGATAGACAGACAGACAGACAGACAGCCAGACAGACAGACAGACAGACAGACAGACAGACATAGATAGATAGATAGATAAGAAAGTTGCTTAAAATCACTGCTCTATCTGAATAATGAAAGAAAAATGTGAGTGTGAGTGCACTGAGTGATGGTTAAATCTCCCAGCTTTCCCAGCCCCCAATAACCTGTTTTGTCTTCTCTTCTGTAGACGCGATGGAGAACTCTATCGATGAATGTTATATATGCAGCATACTGCAGTACTGCTGCCCCCTCAGTGCGCTTGCACAAAAGTGCTTAGTTCACCAAAAATACCACTTTCTCCGAACTCTCGGACTTGGAAACTTTGGAGAAGTAAAACTGGCTGACAATGTCCATACTAGACAGGAGGTGAGAGGAAAACGTGTAGCTCACAAGTATAGTTTATAAATTCCCATTACATGCAACTGACATAACAATCATTTCCTGTATGATTGATGCCTGTAATGTATAATTATACAGATTTATTTTATATTCTTACAGGTTGCTATCAAGATCTTTAACACCTCAGACATAGCCCCTTCTAATCTAGAGCAGGTAAGGAATTTACTGAGGTTCTCTGGTTAAGAAGGACACAAACCACTAACTTCTTAGGAGACATTTACTAGTTATCTACAGGGAGTGCAGAATTATTAGGCAAGTTGTATTTTTGAGGATTCATTTTATTATTGAACAACAACCATGTTCTCAATGAACCCAAAAAACTAATTAATATCAAAGCTGAATATTTTTGGAAGTAGTTTTTAGTTTGTTTTTAGTTTTAGCTATTTTAGGGGGATATCTGTGTGTGCAGGTGACTATTACTGTGCATAATTATTAGGCAACTTAACAAAAAACAAATATATACCCATTTCAATTATTTATTTTTACCAGTGAAACCAATATAACATCTCAACATTCACAAATATACATTTCTGACATTCAAAAACAAAACAAAAACAAATCAGTGACCAATATAGCCACCTTTCTTTGCAAGGACACTCAAAAGCCTGCCATCCATGGATTCTGTCAGTGTTTTGATCTGTTCACCATCAACATTGCGTGCAGCAGCAACCACAGCCTCCCAGACACTGTTCAGAGAGGTGTACTGTTTTCTCTCCTTGTAAATCTCACATTTGATGATGGACCACAGGTTCTCAATGGGGTTCAGATCAGGTGAACAAGGAGGCCATGTCATTAGATTTTCTTCTTTTATACCCTTTCTTGCCAGCCACGCTGTGGAGTACTTGGACGCGTGTGATGGAGCATTGTCCTGCATGAAAATCATGTTTTTCTTGAAGGATGCAGACTTCTTCCTGTACCACTGCTTGAAGAAGGTGTCTTCCAGAAACTGGCAGTAGGACTGGGAGTTGAGCTTGACTCCATCCTCAACCCGAAAAGGTCCCACAAGCTCATCTTTGATGATACCAGCCTAAACCAGTACTCCACCTCCACCTTGCTGGCGTCTGAGTCGGACTGGAGCTCTCTGCCCTTTACCAATCCAGCCACGGGCCCATCCATCTGGCCCATCAAGACTCACTCTCATTTCATCAGTCCATAAAACCTTAGAAAAATCAGTCTTGAGATATTTCTTGGCCCAGTCTTGACGTTTCAGCTTGTGTGTCTTGTTCAGTGGTGGTCGTCTTTCAGCCTTTCTTACCTTGGCCATGTCTCTGAGTATTGCACACCTTGTGCTTTTGGGCACTCCAGTGATGTTGCAGCTCTGAAATATGGCCAAACTGGTGGCAAGTGGCATCTTGGCAGCTGCACGCTTGACTTTTCTCAGTTCATGGGCAGTTATTTTGCGCCTTGGTTTTTCCACACGCTTCTTGCGACCCTGTTGACTATTTTGAATGAAACGCTTGATTGTTCGATGATCACGCTTCAGAAGCTTTGCAATTTTAAGAGTGCTGCATCCCTCTGCAAGATATCTCACTATTTTTGACTTTTCTGAGCCTGTCAAGTCCTTTTTTTGACCCATTTTGCCAAAGGAAAGGAAGTTGCCTAATAATTATGCACACCTGATATAGGGTGTTGATGTCATTAGACCACACCCCTTCTCATTACAGAGATGCACATCACCTAATATGCTTAATTGGTAGTAGGCTTTCGAGCCTATACAGCTTGGAGTAAGACAACATGCATAAAGAGGATGATGTGGTCAAAATACTCATTTGCCTAATAATTCTGCACTCCCTGTATAGGGTTACTGTGTACAGTAGATTTAGCTGGACCTCTGGTCTGATACAAACCACTCATTTATTAGGAGACATTTACTAGTTATCTATAGGGTTACTGTGTACAGTAGATTTAGCTGGACCTCTGGTCTGATACAAACCACTAACTTCTTAGGAGACATTTACTAGTTATCTATAGGGTTACTGTGTACAGTAGATTTAGCTGGATCTCTGGTCTGATACAAACCCCTCATTTATTAGGAGACATTTACTAGTTATCTATAGGGTCACTGTGTGGAACTTGAGGGCATACTGTGTTTTGGGAGGCTGGGGCCCAGGGGACATTTGGAGTACTTTTACCCTGGATTCAGGTTTATCCCATTTCCCAGAATTCCCAGAGACTCTGAGAACTGGAGGGCCCTGATACAGAGTTGGTGTTCCTGTGTTTTGTTGGGGTATAAGGTGACAGCCCAAAACAGCATTGCCTGCTCCCCTAGACCCAGAGACTCAGAGCAGGAGATTGCAATCAGCACAGACATTCTAATGCTGAGGCTTTCTGCTGTTATGTGTCTGCATATCCATTCTAGGTGTGAAGTGTCTTTTGGTCATTGTGTGAGTCATTCATTGTCCTTTTGTAAGTCAGGATGCGATTAGAGTCTTGTTTAAATAACCATTGTCTGATGTTTGTCCCATTGTATAATATTTGTCTCTATTGTTCATGTGGTTACTACCCCCCTTGTTGGAAATGTATAAAAGCTGTGTTTTCTGTGCAATAAAGCAGTTCCTATTTTGACCATCAAGCATTCAGTCTTGGCTAATGTTCTTGGGGGTAGCTATAACAACTTGCAGCGGCCGTTATTCTTATAGCAGCTGGTATCCAGCAGAGGTTCATCAGTTGGTGTTTTAGCAGGAGGAAGCCAACTTTAGCGGGTATACCCAGTCTGGGGTACCGAGTCCCGCTATAAATGGTTGGCAGCGGTGGGATCTGGTTCCAAACCACTCGTGGGACCTCGATGAAGACATTGGCCATTATCCTGCATCAGCCTAAAATAATGAATGGGAACCAGTGAACAATAGGGAGGGCAATCGAACCAGCACTCATGCAGCTGCCCCATCCATGGAGAAGTGCCAGAAACAAGGATAATAGAGACTAGTTTTCTTTGGGACTAACCCTTCAGCCAAAGATGTCAGGGTGATAAGAGCTGTGGTCAAAGCTCAGATCAAGGTGGAAATGGCGGTTGAATTCCAGTGGAGATTGCTGGTAGCTCTGGCCCAGTTCGATGGCCCTGTCTCGGCAGAGTGTGAACTGGCCTGGAATGATA
The DNA here is from genome assembly GCF_027579735.1 of Bombina bombina. NCBI lineage: Eukaryota > Metazoa > Chordata > Amphibia > Anura > Bombinatoridae > Bombina > Bombina bombina. The sequence goes on from NC_069509.1 coordinate 41,292,674, forward strand.
TGATTTGACGGAAACTGTGGTACGAGGCTCTCCTGTTTGAACAGGACTACCAGGGGAAGTTACTTCCTACTTCAGAGCAGCAATACTGGCTCCAGATGGATCTACAAATGCCATTCCTGGGAAAGCAGCCCTGGGAGGAATGGATTGCCAAATTAGACAGGTTGGTCCAGACAGAGTTGTAGGTGGACAAAGGGTACTGGGCACTGCGTTGGTATGCAGCACAGGTGTATCGAGAAGGAGATGGATGATCCTATAGATGGCTATGACTTCGGCAGCCCTGGATTGCTATTTGAATGTTTCACACAGGACCCCTACTGTGGGAGTACGGCAGTCAGGAGGACATACTGGAACACTGAGAGCTGAACCTTAGAGAATTACCCGGGCTGAGGGACGATCTGGATTACCTAGCTGCCCACAAATGGGAGTTAGAAAAGGCCTATAAAAGGCTGTTAGATATCATTCAGCAGCATGCCTCAGAGTCTGCAGAGGGCTATCATGTAGAGATTGGGGATTTATTGAGCTATTCCTCAGAGAAGTGGCAACTGGGAATGAGCTACCAAGAGCTACTAGACCAAGATAAGCAGCCTGGTCCAGAGCTTATGGTCTTGGACAAGCAAGCCACACTAGCAGAAGCACTGGCAACAGGGCAGAGCACCAATGGTCTCTGCCCAGCACCTCTGATATCTCTGGAGTCCCAGGGAGAGGAGGTAGTTGACCTCTCTTCCCAACCACAGGCTCCAGAGATTGAGAATTTAATAGACTTTTCCTCCAAGGTGGCAACAGAGCAGAGTGCCAATGGCCTCTGCCTAGTACCTGCAGCAGCTCTGGGAAGCCAGGGAGAGGAGGTAGTTGACCTCTCTCCACAGTGGCAGAGCCAGTTCCAAGGAGAGGAGGTAGCCAACCTCTCTACCCAGTGACAGATCCAGTTCCAGGGAGAGGAGGTAGCCAACCTCTCTCCCCAGCGATGAAGCCGACTTTAGTGGGTATACCCAGTCTGGGATACCAAGACCCACTACACTGTGTACAGTAGATTTAGCTGGACCTCTGGTCTGATCGAAACCACTTATTTATTAGGAGACATTTGCTAGTTATCTATAGCGTTACTGTGTAAAATAGATTTATCTGGACCTCTGGTCAGCAAGGGGTTTTGGTTACTGGAGCTCATTACAATTTGACAATTTACTTTCTAGTCATTACAATGGGCACTGGGTTGTAAAAGGAAGTGGACCAGAAGAAGATGACCCTGGTATAACAAGGGGCAGTTTGTAAATGGGTTCTATGGTTTGTTGAGGATTTAAAGCCTCTGTTACAATATTTTTGCTGTATTAATTTATGGGGTTTAGTTTTTATTTGTATTATTTGGAGCATTATCCTGCTTGACATTTTATCATTTATTTTCCAGATTCACAATGAAGTGGATATCTTAAAGAGGCTCAACCACCCGAACATAGGTAAGAGACAACTGTTACCTATCCAGCTCATCTCACACTCTCATTAATACAACCGCTATATATAACCCAGAGGGTATCTAACCACTGACTTCTCTCTTCTTTACAGTGACTTTCTATGAAGCCTTTCATGAGGCCGACAAATATTATATTGTTATAGAATACATAAATGGAGGTACGTTCCCCTCGAACCCTGAGCTTCACCCGAGACAATTACACATCACGCCCCTCTCCTGATGTATAATTTGGCTTTTGTCTTGTGTGTGCTTAAAGGGACAGTCTAGTCAAAATTAAATGTTCATGATTCAGATACCGCATTTCATTTTAAACAACTTTCAAATTTACTTTTATCATCAAATTTGCTTTGTTCTCTTGGTATTCTTTGTTGAAAGCTAAAAATAGGTAGGCTGATATGTTAATTTCTAAGCCCTTGAAGGCCGCCTCTTATCTCAGTGCATTTTCAAAGTTTCGTTACTGCTAGAAAGCGCTAGTTCATGTGTCTCATATAGATAACATTGTGCTCACTCATGTAGAGTTACCTAGGAGTCAGCACTGACTGGCTAAAATGTAAGTCTGTCAAAAGAACTGAAATAAGGGGGCAGTCTGCAGAGGCTTAGATACAATGTAATCACAGAGGTAAAATGTGTATTAATATTGCAGTGTTGGTTATGCAAAACAGGGTAATGGGTAATAAAGAGATTATCTATATTTTTAAACAATACAAATTCTGGAGTAGACTGTCCCTTTAATAAACAGTGCCATATTGTTGTGTAGATTCATAGGTCCAATGCTTGTCCTTGTATCCCATCATATAATTTGTTTTAATATTTCTACTTGTATTTCTCTCCCTTTGACTTTTTGGGGTCATTTTTTGACTTTGTGACTCTGTTCTCTCTTTACTTTGTATGACGCTCACCAGCTTTTTATTAGTGCTACTCATTTTCTCTCTATCTGCACCTTTATTTTAGTTTTAGTTTGGTTATTTATTATTTCCTCCCCATGTTATCTCCATCCTGATTGGTTGATATCACAAGCCATTTCCCGCCCCCTTACTTACTGTAATGTTGTTATCTTTTCCCTTCCAAACTTACGTATCCTGGACACAGGAGACCTGCATGACCAACTGCGCCATCACGGTCCGATGACTAAGAACATCGCCCGACCCTTATTTCAGCAGGTCGCCTCTGCTATTTCGTACCTTCATAACAACGGGATTGTTCACAGGGACATAAAAGTAAGTGAAGACATATAAATAATAACTAACAACTGTTTAGTAAAGATCCACATGTGCAATTTTATAGTAACTCCTCTACAAGCCTGATGGGTAAGGGTTATAGGATGAGTAGAATGATTCCTTATAGAGAACAAGGTATTTCCTTTTGTAGCCCAAGAACATTTTGCTCAACACCAGCAAGATCATCAAATTGACCGATTTTGGCTGCAGCACTTTTCATGACGGCCAAAACCTCACCAGACGTTGCGGCACTCCCAAATATATGTCACCAGAGCTTTACGGCAAATGTTCATATGACGGCCAAAAAGCTGACGTTTGGTCTCTTGGAGCTACACTACATAAGATTTTGACCAATAGATTAGCTGTTTCTAAGCCTGATCTAAAAGTAAGTACCTACAGAAATCCTGATCTTCTGAGTAAATGCATCAGACATCATTTGTGTGTCATAGCAGAGAAATAGAATTTATTACTTTACAGATAAAGAGAGCAGCATTTGTCATATTTTGTTTGAGAATGACGATAAACCTTGTTAACCCTCCCTTTCTGTCGCTTTTATTAGGCGATTGCAGCCGGCGTTCCAGGCGTTGAATACCAAGTACCGCAGAGTTTAACATCAGACTGCAGGGGACTTCTGGGAAAAATGCTCAACAACATCCCACAAAATAGGTGGACATTAGAGGTAACATCCAAATTGTCATCATTTTATATAACTTCACACCTTCCTCACAGAAGTGCACAATCTGATAAGTGACTTTGTTAATACTCACACGCCGCATATTACTGATAGGTGAAAGCTGAACAAGTGATTCTTTGAGAACTCACCAGTCACAGGTTCTTACAGACAGATGACCATCACTATACACCTGTATATTAGTTATTTCATGCAACGACTGTTTCATGTGAAGTGCCAGACGTGACCCTAGTGACAATTTACGTTATAACAATCTATTTCCTCTAATTTATTAATAATTCCACATCTAAAATGAATGTTAGTAGTAAGGCAATGACATTATTTCTGTAATGAAAATGTAATTATATCATAGCAAATCCTGAAGTCACCATGGGCTGCAAAAGCTGAAGAAGATCAGACCCAGAAACCAGGTATGACATCAGTTTCACCTAATCAGGATGTTAAAAGAAGAGTCTTTCTGGATAGAGAATAGATGTCTGCATGCACTTTATAGATCTATATATATATACACACTAAGGGGCCAATTTATCAAGCTAAAGACTGCTGCTCCATAACAGGTCCAACTGCTCTGAGGCTGCGGACAGAAAGCAACCCAATCCTAAACGATTGGGGTGATTGACACCCCCTTCTAGTGGCCGCAAATCTGCTGGGGGCGGCATTGCACCAGCAGTTCACAAGAACTGCTGGTGCAATGATAAATGCCGGCAGCGTATGCTGTCAGCATTTATTGATGTGCGGCGGACATGATACGCTACATCGTATCTTGTCCGCTCGTACATTAATAAATATACCCCATAGTATATATGTGCAGTATGTTGCAGCTAATCAGACCCCTTCGCCAGGGTGGTGGATTCATGGAATAAACTTCCATTTGATGTGGTAAACACAAAGACTGTAAAGGAATTTAAAAATGCCTGGAACATGCATAAGGCTATCCTAAGGAAAAAGTAACATGTAATATGGGTAGACTTGATGGGCCTTTTTGGTTCTTATCTACCGTCAAATTCTATGTTTCTATGTTTCGCTACCAGGAAATTCAGAGAAGAACGTGCCCAAAATAACAAAGATTTTTTTTAGCATTTTTGCTATCACTCAATTTAAACAGAAATAGAGCCTTGTCCTTTATTTATTTGTTTACCTATCAAACCTATAATTTTTTTTTAAGTATACAACCCAAGGTATTGATCTAGGCCTATTTTGCTATATTTCATGTCACCATTCCCCCACCAAATGCGATCATATTAAAAAAATAACGCTTTCATAAACTTTGGGTTTCTCACTGAAATTATTTACAAACAGCTTGTGCAATCGTGATACAAATGACTGTAAAAGCTTCTCTGGGAGCCCCTTTGTTTAGAAATGTCAGACAGACATGGCTTTGCCATTGGTTTTTGGTAATTAGAAGGCAGCTAATTGCAGCTGCGCACCACACTTCTATTATTCCCTGCAGTGAAGGTTAATCATATCTCCAAATAAGATTTGCACCCCTATAAATCCTTTTGCAAAATTGATCACTTTTTGGCATCATTAAAAAACAAATTCCTTCTGTAATTACTTTACTTTCTCAGTAAGTCAAGTTGGTGGATTCTAATCTAACTACTTTTGGCACTCATCCAGTACAAAGGGGGTCATAATAGAACAGGATCTACTGGGTCAAATCTAAATGTGTTATTTCTCTATGGGCAGAGAGACAAAGTACCCTGAGAATATTCTTAATTATTTCGTTTTACAATTCTATCTGGGTATCGGGGACATACAGCCCATAACAGCTCCCGGCTAATGCAGTCAATAACAAATATCTTTGGTATTTAGGTAATGAGTGCAGGAATATGTGTAGTAATGGTGCATATTTACTGCATAACCATCTATAATCTGTGCCCTCTAGATACCCCAGCCATGGACAGCGCCTTACCATCAGGCTGTACTATTGAGGAGGTACACACTAGCCCATCTCTGGTGAGTATTTGTATTTCCTGATTCTGTGTGGTTCGTGTAACTTTACCCCACCAGGCGAGCCAGATAATGTGTCATGATATATTATATTGTCTATACATTAGAGCCGCTCCTTCATGCAAATAACCAGCTTGTATCAAATAGAGTCTCACATGACTGATTTAATGACATCTATAGATCATACACATTAGCAAAGTTTCATGGGTAAATCTGCAAATTATTGTGACTTTCTCATTATATAATAATATTATGTGCACATATTACTGTATTTCTGTTCCCCTCTATCCATTTCCCTCCTGTCTCTTTACATTTTGTTTTTCTCCTTTATTTCCTTTAAAATGTTAACACTGTCTATTTCTCCACTAGAACGGGGATCTTCCAATACCCACCTATGGGAGCTCTGACGAAGATAGGTGAGATATCAGATACCTCTTAATCACCTATAGCACTGTAGTACTTACAAAGGAAAACTCTTCTACTAAATTACTCATGGCCTATTAAACAAGCCATAGAAATATTTCACCTGTACATATAAAGACCAAATTATCCTACTTTCAACAACTGACAACTATTAGCTAAATATTGTCCCCTATTTCCCCATACTTTGTTTTTCTTATATATAGTATATTATTTATGGAATGAAAGATCCTGTATAAATAATATTTAGATTTTATTGTTAATTTGTCACATACAGAAACCTGAGTCAGGACCCGTTACTTAGCACAACTGCAAGTGACCAGCAGTCGGGATGGGGGATAGTGTGGGAGACCCTCAAAAGCTGCTGCTGCTGCTGTAGAAAATAATTCCAGATGGGCGCCCAGCAGCAACTAACATCTGTGCACGTGCGATTAACATCTAGCACTAGAAGACCTTAGCCCACACCAACAGCAGCTGGCTAACAACACCAAGCCCCAAAATATCAGAACCCTAAACAACTTCTGGCTATCAAAATCTAGCCCTTAAAACATCAGGACCCTCACCAACGCCCATAAGATCTGGCTATCAACAACAAGCCCTATAACATCCAAACCTTCACTGCCAATAACATCTGGCTAACACCTCACCCTGCAACATCAAAACCCTCACCGCCAATAACATCTGGGTAACATAAAAACCCTCACAGCTAATAACATCTGGCTAACATCAAAACCCTTACCGCCAATAACATCTGGCTAACATCAAAACCCTCACCGCCAATAACATCTGGCCCAGGAGCCAATAATATCTGGCTAACATCAAAACCCTTACCGCCAATAACATCTGGCTAACATCAAAACCCTCACCGCCAATAACATCTGGCCCAGGAGCTAATAACACCTGGCCCTGGAAAATGCCAATACCATCTGGCCCAGGAGCTTATTAACATCTGGCCCTGGAAATTGCCAATACCATCTGGCCCAGGAGCTAATAAAATCTGGCCCTGGAAAACCTTCACCTTCCTCATCTATGCCAACCAGAAATGATGCAGAATGTTATGTACAATCTGGGCCCTAAAGAACTTCATCATCCTCATCTATGGCAACCACAAATGGCACAGAAGCTGAAACATCAAGCACAGCACAACGTTAGAAGAGAATGTTAAGAGTGACAGGTAAGTCCAAGGGCCACAGGATAAGGGACAGACTTTCTGGGGGTAATCTTGAAAGCTATACACAAACGTCTTGATAAATGCACAATCATTGTTCTGTCACTTCGTCATTTTTAATTGTTAAAGGAATAGTCTAGTCAAAATTAAATGTTCATGATTCAGATAGGGCAGCAATTTTAAGCAACTTTCTAATTTACTCCTATTATCAATTTTCCTTCCTTCTCTTGGTATTTTTATTTGAAAACGCAAGAATGTAAGTTTAGGAGCCAGCCCATTTTTGGTTCAGCACCTGGGTAGCGATTGCTGATTGGTGTCTAAATGTAGCCACCAATCAGCCAACGCTACCCAGGTGCTGAACCAAAAATGGTCTGGCCCCTAAGCTTGCATTCTTGCTTTTTCAAATAATGACTCCAAAACAATAGGAAAAAAATTGATAATAGCAGTAAATGAGAAAGTTGCTTAAAATTGCTACTCTATCTAAATCATGAAAGTTTAATTTTGACTAGACTATCCCTTTAAGTGTAGATAAAGTAAATATATAAAAATACCCTACCAAGTACTAATTTCCCTAGATTCACTAAGTTTAGAAAGGCCTCTCCAGTTACAGTAATCTCTTTGCTACTCTATGGAGCTAAGTTAATAAGGAAAGGAGAGATGTGTGAGATTAGCAAAACGCTACCGAAAATAACAAGGGTCTAGAGAAGCTCTTCCACACTTAGTGACTTTCCACAACATGATTTACTACTAGATATATCTAATATGAGTTCCACAACATGATTTACTACTAGATATATCTAATATGAGTTCCACAACATGATTTACTACTAGATATATCTAATATGAGTTCCACAACATGATTTACTACTAGATATATCTAATATGAGTTCCACAACATGATTTACTACTAGATATGTCTAATATGAGTTCCACAACATGATTTACTACTAGAGATATCTAATATGAGTTCCACAACATGATTTACTACTAGAGATATCTAATATGAGTTCCACAACATGATTTACTACTAGATATATCTAATATGAGTTCCACAACATGATTTACAACTAGATATATCTAATATGAGTTCCACAACATGATTTACTACTAGAGATATCTAATATGAGTTCCACAACATGATTTACTACTAGATATATCTAATATGAGTTCCACAACATGATTTACTACTAGATATATCTAATATGAGTTCCACAACATGATTTACTACTAGATATATCTAATATGAGTTCCACAACATGATTTACTACTAGATATATCTAATATGAGTTCCACAACATGATTTACAACTAGATATATCTAAAATGAGTTCCACAACATGATTTACTACTAGAGTTATCTAATATGAGTTAACCTTGAAGTCTTAGAAAAAAAGGAAGAGTAAAGTCTTTAGTTAAGTAATACTTGATCTGAAAGACAATTTTCTACCAGTCCAATAAAGATCAATAACATTAACTACAAATATACAAATGCATTTTGGTCTCTCAGTACAGTTGCCACCCAGCCAGTATTTTACAAACATGTTTAGTATTTTTAAGGTTCAGGTGAAAGTTGTAAATAAAATATATAACTGAAGATGTTATCACTTGCAAAAGTCTTCTAAGTGTATATGAATCTAATTCTAAACAAATTATCATTTAAAATCAGTCATAGACGTTTAAAGAGATACTAAACCCATTTTTTTACATTCATGATTCAGATAGAGCAATTTTAAGCAACTTTCTAATTTACAAATATTATCATTTCTTCTTTGTTGGCTGGCATCTTTATTTGAAAAAGCAGAAATATAAGCTTAGCATCCGTCCCATTTTTGGTTCAGACCCTGGATAGCACATGGTAATTGGTGGCTATTTATTTTTTAGAAGAAATAGATGGATAGATAGATAGATAGATAGATAGATAGATAGATAGATAGATAGATAGATAGATAGATAGATAGATAGATAGAGAGACTGATAATATAGATAACGCTCTAATTTAACTAAGGCATGTGCAGAAAAACATAGCTCTTTGAAGGGAAATGAAACCCCAATTTTTTTCTTTAATGATTCAGATAGAGAAGCAATTTTACGCAACTCTCTAATTTACTTGTAACGGGGTTTGGCCTAGGCCCACAATTACCCCTGTGGGTCTTTACCCCAGCTACCTCCATGTGCTCTGCAGGCTGATCCTGAGTCTCCGCTACCTGGGAGTTGGGGTACATGACTGTGGCAGTGCCTCCACCTGACTGGGCATCCAGGGCAAGAATGGGTTTCCCAGACAGGAACATAATAAATAACTACAACACACACAGTAATAACAGTAAAACAGTATGAACATGTATTAAAGGATTTTGGCAAATAAAAAATAAGGCAAGAAATACAGTGGCTAACTAACACACCAACTCTCTCTAACCAGGCCCAGCACCCTCCCAAACCACCTGCGAACCCACCCTCAGGCTTCACCCTAATGGCTGATGGGTACCAGTTGGTGCACAGAAATGTTGGGGCCCTTTAAGGTAATCCACATGCATTTAAACAGTTGCAGCTCATAGGAAACTGCAATCCACAGGAAGAGCTGTTTATAAGTTTATGTGATGGACAGAATGCCCTGTCAGTATGACAAGGAGAGAGGATAATTCTTACCACTAAACAGGATTCATCTGTATAGGCTGACAGAAAACTCCAAGGTCTGCCAGTCATTTACTTTGTCTGCATTCTTCTCCACAGCTCTCTCACAGGGTCAGACTGCAGCTGGCAGCATACACTAAATCAGCAGAGGAATGCTGTTACTTTACAAGATGAAGTCTGCAGCTCTCTCACAGCCAGGCCTCACACACACCTTCACTGCTCTGACATGTCTGCTTCCTCCTGTGTCTTACACTCTTCTTTCAGTTTCACTTGATCACATGACCAACCAGTCTAATAGTTGCCTAGGCAACTTCTCCTGCAGATTGTATACAGGTGCAAAAGTTCACAGGAAAATGTTCAACAGGAAGGGCTACATTCTCCCCCTCGTAAAATCCTTGCCTTCCACTGGCAAGGTTCCACCAAGAGGTAAATTGAAAAAACAAAACATATAAATAATAATAAATGCACTAACAGTCCTATAAACAAATGTTAACTATCTTACAGTTTATTCTAGTACAGAGGGGTTCCAACATTCATAATGTCCGCAACCGCATACAGAAAATCAACCATTTTAGACTGTACCTGGGGCATATGTACATAACTGGGTTCTCCGACTTGATCGTAAGTAAGAACCCTGGGAGGCTGTCGTATTCTAGTACCCAGTCTCTGTTCTCTCTGAGGAAGTCCAGAATGTGCCTGGGAATCTTCAGCTCTGGCCACTTGGGTGGGGAGGTCACCAGATGCTTGAGACCCTGGCTCTCCCATGATACAAGAGTCTCTTTTTGGGGTCCCAGGCACAAAGTTGGGGCTGTTGGGATTCAATGTAGAGGAGGCTAAGGGAGGAGAGGAAGGAAAGTGCTGTCTTTCCTCAGCAGGAGGAGACCACCATTGGTTATCAGCACTAAGAGCTTCTGGAGTCTCTACTGCCTCATTTTCAGGACTCTCCGTTGTGCTTTTCTCCCATTCACTGCTACTCCCTTCCTCTTCATCGATATAGGCTATTGGTAGTAGATGGTTCCTATGCCAAGCTTTGATCCGGCCTTCTGGGCCTTTTATATTATACACTGGCAGCCCCTTTAGCTTAGACACAACTTCAAATAGGGTATCCTTCCATCTGTCTGCTAATTTGTGTTTCCCAGGTACCCCTAGATTCCGGAGGAGAACCTTATCTCCCGCTTGGACTTCCCGATGCTTCACTTTGGTATCGTATCTTCTTTTGTTGCGTTCCTCCATTTTTGCCGCAGCTTGAGTGGCCAACTCGTAGGCACTGTGAAGGTTTTGTCTGAGGGTCCTCACATACTGGAAGTGAGAGTCTGACTTTGTCCCATCTGGGGACACCCCCAACCGGACATCTATCGGTAGTCTGGCTTCCCTTCCAAACATTAGGAAATAGGGTGAGAATCCTGTAGACTCATGCCTTGTGCAATTATATGCGTGGACCATGGCTTCTACATGCTTACTCCAGGACCGCTTCTCCACTTGTTTCAGAGTCCCGAGCATGTCTAGGAGTGTCCTATTAAAACGCTCAGGCTGGGCATCACCCTCAGGGTGGTAGGGTGTTGTTCTGGACTTGTGAACCTGCAACATATCCAACAGTTCTTTGATCAGCTTACTCTCAAAGTCTCTACCTTGATCAGAATGTATTCGATTGGGCAGACCGTAGTGCATAAAATATTTCTGCCAGAGGACCTTGGCTACGGTCACAGCCTTCTGGTCTTTAGTGGGAAAAGCCTGAGCGTATCTGGTGAAATGGTCTGTTACTACCAGAACATTCCCAATTCCGGTAGTATCATTCTCAATACATAGATAGTCCATGCACACAAGATCCAGGGGTCCTGTACTTCTCAGGTGGCCCATAGGGGCAGCTCTCACAGGCAGAGTCTTTCTCTGAATACATCTTCTGCAGGTCTTCACATAATGTTCAACATGTTCTCTCATGCGAGGCCAATAGAACCGGTCTTGTACCAGGCCATAGGTCTTGTCTACCCCAAGATGCCCATGTTGATCATGGAGAGCTCTTAGGACCATTCCCCGATATCTATGAGGTAACACTAGCTGCTTTCGACCAGGGTGGTCATGGTATTTTATAATTCTATAAAGGATTCCATCTTCTAGATGTAGTTTACTCCATTCTCTCCGGTACAAATCTCTTTGTCCAATGGGAAGGGAGCTCAGTAATTTAGGGTTCTTGGCTCTCATTGCCTTGAGGACTGTCCCTATATACCAGTCCTGTGACTGGGCTTTCTTCTTGTCTTCATTGGTTATGTGAGACCACTGTTGGAGCATTGCTGGAGCACAGAATACCTCTGGTACGGCTTCTGGGGAGTGACATATGGAGTCTATTCCTCTGAGTTCAGAGAACTCATCCTGCCTCTCAGCCACTACATATGTTTGGCACAGGGCTCCTACCCCAGGCACAGGGATTTCTTCCCATTCCTCCTTTTCTTCATGAGGAGGAAGTCCAGGTCTGCGGGACAGAGCATCCGCACTGACATTCTTAGGGCCTGGCTTGTATTTAAGGCTGAAACTATAGTTCGACAATGCTGCCAGCCACCTATGCCCTGTGGCATCCAGCTTTGCTGTTGTTTGAATATAAGTAAGCGGATTGTTATCCGTCCTTACCTCGAATGTTGCTCCATATAAATAGTCATGTAACTTGTCCACAATTGCCCACTTGAGCGCCAAGAATTCTAGCTTATGGACCGGATAGTTTTTCTCTGCACCAGTTAGACTTCTACTTATGTAGGCCACTGGTCTTAACCCTTCAGGGTAGCTCTGATGCAATACGGCCCCTAGGCCTTCCATACTGGCATCAACATGGAGCACATATGGTTTCTCAGGATCTGAATATGCCAATACAGGAGCTTCTGTGAGTCTTTTCTTCAAGATTAAGAAGGCTTCTTCACATCCTGAGGTCCATTTCTTTCCGAAGGAGTCTTTAGGACTTGGCGCCTTAACACCCTCTATAGCAGAGGTAGTCTTTAACAGGTTGTGTAGCTCTCGAGCAATCTTTGAATAGTCTTTCACAAACCTCCGGTAGTAACCGCAGAATCCAAGAAATGAGCGCAGCTCACTGATGTTATCTGGCCTGGGCCAGTTCATCACCGCTTCAATTTTGGTCGGGTCAGTTGTCACACCTTGTGCGGAAACAATGTGACCTACATATGTAACAGAGTTCTGGGCAAATCGACATTTGTCTATTGATAATTTCAGACCCTCTGCTTGGAGTCGATCCAACACCTTCAGCAATCGCTGTTCGTGCTCTTCTGGTGTCCTTCCAAACACTATGAGGTCATCAAGATAGACTAGGCACTCTTTGGGATTCATATCCCCCACAGTCTTCTCCATCAGCCTTTGAAAGGTGGCGGGAGCTCCAGTGACCCCTTGGGGCATCCTGGTAAACTCGTAGAATCCCAAGGGACAGATGAAAGCTGTCTTTTCCTGATCCTCCTTCTTCATGGGTACCTGATAATACCCAGACCTCAAGTCCAGAACGCTGAACCACTGGCTTCCAGAAAGGGCATCTAGCAGATCTTCTATCCGTGGCAGAGTATATTGATCTGGCACAGTCCTTTTGTTTAAAGTCCGATAGTCTATGCAGAGCCGGACTGTGCCATTCTTTTTCCTAACTACCACTATGGGTGAGGCATATGGACTTCTGGACTCTCTAATAATGCCAGATTCTTCCATCTGTTTGAGTATATCCCGGACATCTTCCACATCTCGAGGGGGTATTCTCCTTGATCTTTCTCTGAAAGGAGCTGGGTCAGAAAGTCTGATAGCATGTGTGGCACTCTTTGCACATCCCACATCCATTTCTTTCCTGGAGAAGACTTTCTCTCGAGTAGCCAATTTGGATCGGAGGCTATCTCTCCACTTTTGTGGTAGAGGAGAATCTTCCAGTTCAAAAACTATAGGTCCTTCATGATCACCTCCCTGTTCTGCCTTTACAGACATTACTGAAGAGACTTGGTCCAACAAGTGAATCACACCAATCTTCTGGTGACGATCAATTCTGATCTCTGTGGGTGTTAAGTTTCTTATCATTATCGGGAAATCTTTACACCAGTGATTCCGCCAGTCTTTCACCTCAGGTATGAGAGTCCACCCCTTTTTTGCATCCTCCTCAGGCAAGGACTCAATGAGGTATTGCCTGGTTCCTCCTGATATTTCATGGTGCATAGATGCTATGGCTCGTAGAGTCTTAGTCTCTCCAGGCCTTACAAATAAAGGTTCTTTCCCCGAGTAGTGGCATGATCCTGGTCTAGCTTGTAGGGCTAGTCGATGGCACTCTTTCCCTAGAACAGGGCTGACTTCCATCAGTCTGGTTAGAGATACATCTCCCACTTCAGTTAGGTAGGCCCTGAACATGTCCTCCACCATTCTTGCGTTGGTACCCAAAATTATTGGGGCGCACATTGTTTTCTTCATGGAGCATACAAGAGCTTCCAATTCCATAGGGCAGATCATTCCTGTGTTTAACTGTGGGATGGTTATTGTCACTCTTATACATCCCTCTACAGGCTGGGCCTGAGATCCCACTCCCCACAACTGCAACTCTCCTGCTGGCTCCAGGGGAATATGTTTTAGATGATGGTCATAGAAGTCTCTATTAATGATGGTGACCTGGGATCCAGTATCTAACAAGGCCGAGGCATGAATATCTTCTATTTGTAACTGTATCAGAGATTTGGGCCCGATCTTGGCCCCCACAGATAACATGGGTGTTGTTTTTTTTCCTCTTTTCCTGAAAGGACTGGTAACTTGAGCCTCATCCAGCTCAATAGCTAGCACTTCCACTCCTGTATCTGATGAATTAGTGGGACACTCCCGCTTGAAATGCCCTGATTTTCCACACTTAAAACAGTTCCCTCGGGGGGACTGTTCCTCTGGGAATAACCTTCCTGTGGTCTCCCTGCGGTGCTGCCTCCTGGTAGGAGAATAATCTGTTCTTCTTGGCAATGACTTAGACAATAATTCTAATTCAGCTACCTTTTTTTTAAGAACGAACAGTTCCATATCCTCTTTCTCTGCAGCTTTAGAAGAATTTCCTTTTTGTGGAGGAGATGGGGACATTTGGTTCTCCAGTACTTTTGCTTTTCGGATCAGTGTGGAATAGGACAAGACTTGATCATCCAACTTAACTCTTAACATGATCATGACTGGATCATTGCTAAGGCCTCCCTTCTGAATTTGTTTGGATAGTCGAGCATCCAACTCAGATGCAGTGACTGCTCCATTATGAAACAGTTTTCCCAGTGACAATTGTAATCGATTGATATAGTCTGAAGCTTTCTCATGTTCCTTCTGTTTAGTGGCTAGGAACTTGATTAATAGATCATCAGAGTCCTCTGATTTTCCATACGCATCCTGCAAAACTTTCAGGTAATCTTGTGCAGTAGCTTGTTCATTCACTCCCCTAAACAGCCTTATCATATTCGTAGCTGGGAAACGAAGACTCTCCATTATCCGTTGTTTTTTTATGTTATCCGTACAAGACCATTCTTCCAATAATTGTACAGCATTATCCTTCCAGGCCTTAAAGGGTTCCTCCCCGGCAGGAACAGGCTGATTCCCAGAAAACACTTTCAGCTTACGGTAACTGTGGGTATGGGTAGCTGTTACTATGGCTTCTGAGAGTTTTTGCAGTATTTCAGATATGTTACTCTCTCCTGAACTTGTGGCTCTCAATAGGGAATCGCCTGGTTTTGGGGATGTTGGAGATGAGGGAACCACTAGATCTTGGGTCTTAGGGGCAGTTGTCCCTTGCACACTGGAAAAGTAGACATTTCGTTTGGGGATGGCCCCAGTCTCTACAGGGGTAACCGGTAATCTCCTGGCGGGTTTCTCTGACAAAGGGGACAGAATCTGGGAATAACTTGATACATTAAAGTCTCTTTGGCCTATACTGGAGGGTTGCTGCAGTGTAACCCCTTCCTCCTTATCAGGGAGAGCGTACACCAAGCGACATCCTTCAGGAGCTGCTTCAAGAAGGTATAGACATGTAGGCCTATGACGGCCTCTCAAATCTGCATGGGAATATACTAACATGTAAGTTTGACCGTATGAATCATGCAGGATATCTCTGATGGTAGCCATCTCTATTCCCAGTACAATCTCTACGCACTTGGTGATATGTTTTATCTCACTATAGGGAGGTACCTGGCATATCATCACTGCATGATGCAATGGTACCTTCTGTTGCTGGGCCCAATCTGTTACAAATGGGAGTGTGGGCCGGGGAATTAACGTATCTTTACTGGGTGTACCCCAATTTATCTCAGCAGTGCCTCCAAATGTAACGGGGTTTGGCCTAGGCCCACAATTACCCCTGTGGGTCTTTACCCCAGCTACCTCCATGTGCTCTGCAGGCTGATCCTGAGTCTCCGCTACCTGGGAGTTGGGGTACATGACTGTGGCAGTGCCTCCACCTGACTGGGCATCCAGGGCAAGAATGGGTTTCCCAGACAGGAACATAATAAATAACTACAACACACACAGTAATAACAGTAAAACAGTATGAACATGTATTAAAGGATTTTGGCAAATAAAAAATAAGGCAAGAAATACAGTGGCTAACTAACACACCAACTCTCTCTAACCAGGCCCAGCACCCTCCCAAACCACCTGCGAACCCACCCTCAGGCTTCACCCTAATGGCTGATGGGTACCAGTTGGTGCACAGAAATGTTGGGGCCCTTTAAGGTAATCCACATGCATTTAAACAGTTGCAGCTCATAGGAAACTGCAATCCACAGGAAGAGCTGTTTATAAGTTTATGTGATGGACAGAATGCCCTGTCAGTATGACAAGGAGAGAGGATAATTCTTACCACTAAACAGGATTCATCTGTATAGGCTGACAGAAAACTCCAAGGTCTGCCAGTCATTTACTTTGTCTGCATTCTTCTCCACAGCTCTCTCACAGGGTCAGACTGCAGCTGGCAGCATACACTAAATCAGCAGAGGAATGCTGTTACTTTACAAGATGAAGTCTGCAGCTCTCTCACAGCCAGGCCTCACACACACCTTCACTGCTCTGACATGTCTGCTTCCTCCTGTGTCTTACACTCTTCTTTCAGTTTCACTTGATCACATGACCAACCAGTCTAATAGTTGCCTAGGCAACTTCTCCTGCAGATTGTATACAGGTGCAAAAGTTCACAGGAAAATGTTCAACAGGAAGGGCTACATACTCATCCATTTTCTTTGTTCTCTTGGTATCTTTATTTGAAAAGGCAGGAATGTAAGCTTAGGAGCTAAAGTTAGCTGCCAATCAGCAAGCGCAATCCAGGTGCTAAACCAAAAATGGGCCGATGAGAACGATGAAAATTTGATAATAGGAGTAAATTAGAAAGTTGCTTAAACATTTCTGCTCTATCTGAATCATTAAGGAAAACATTTGGGTTTAGTGTCCCTTTAAGTTCCAGATTTATGCTGCACAATTATTTATGCAAATGTATGCTAATGATCTTGACAGGAAAAGGCAGCAGCACTATCTGTCGGTTCAGATTTATTATGTCCTAGGCAGATGTAGATGAAATATTAAAGTTTACGTCACTGAATATGATGTGACCTCTAAAGCTTTTTGAAAGGAACCAACCATTGAGGTGTTGTTAATTCATCATCTTGGTCTAATGGTTTTACACCTTGAAAATAATATTTTAAAGTCATTTAGTTCTTTTTGACCAATTAAACAATAAAATAACCCTCATTTTCTTTAAGACAACTGGCAAATATAATCAAATGTTATCTCACGTTCTTTTTACTTCTTAGCTTTAGGTCAAGCAAATTATTTATGAAATTAGATAACCTGGGTACATTCAGATTGTAATTGTTATTTTTTCATTAGCAGCATCACCAGTGAGAATCACAGATTTACTTCTTGAGTAAGTGGAAAGAAAAGTAGCAGATAAAGGAGAATCTGGAAGTCCATCAATACAAGTTGCTGTTGCTGCATAAAACAAGAGCAGTTGGGGGAATGTCTCACAGGAACCGTCACCATCACAACTATTTTGCCAGCTCTTGGTGAGCCCATTGCACTTCACTGAATGTCACAGCAATCACCAACCACCAGCGCTTGATTCACTACTGTAAATGGCGCCTGATGATGATGTCATCTTGTTCCTGATGTAATTCAGCTGTGATGTCAAACAGGACCCATGAAGGAGACCTGGATTCTGCACAGCATGTTGTGTGTGAGCAGAGAAAGCAATTACAGAGCGGGAGCCCCCTGCAAGGCGCAATAAAACTTTATTTATAAACGTGTTTAGCACAGGAGCCTATTTCACCCTCAGCCTCATGTAGAAGCTTTTCTGAAGAAGACTTCTGTCAGCCACATGAGAACTTACTGACCTCTAAAGCCTCTAGTGATTTAAATGAATGTTAAAGTAATTTATATAGCTATCAACAATGAATCACCGTATTACATAAGATCTAAATATAAAATAAATGTTTGAAAAGCATTTAATGTTGTCATTTTGTTAGCACAATTATCATTGTTTTGCTGTCTATGGTCACATCATTGAAAATCCTTTGTTGCAGAATATATTGTACAACATACATTTTACTTGTGTGTCAACTTGAGACCATACTGTCAATAATAGCTGGGAGTTAAATGGTTAAAGGGAAAATAATACAACAGTCTTGGGATCTAATGGTCAGTACTTAGAGATCTACCAGTAGACACTGATCTAAAGTAGAGCACACCTGTTATATACCAAGGACTAGATCTGGTACACTTGGAAGATGAGGCTGTGGAAGTGAAGAACCCAGCAAAGGGTCATATCCTGGCACAGAGCTTTGGAACTACAGGTACATATTCAATATGATAATGTGTCAGGTAATAAATAAAGCACCCACAATATTGTAGCCCCAGTATTGCACCATAATGTAGTCCCATCACCATTGTCAGCTGTAACCTCATCAGGAATTAGAGCTATAAATAACTATAGGCATCTAAGTGCTTAACCCCCTTCCCTACTGGGAATTTCAGAGTAAAAACGTTAGCACTCTATTTAAACAGAAATAGAGCCTTTATTTTTTTTATTTACCTATGAAAAATATATATATTCTTAAAGTAAACCACCCACAGTATTAATCTAGGCCCAATTTGGAGCCCCCTTGCTTAGAAACAGCAGACATTTATGGCTTTATAATTTGCTTTTAGCAATTAGAAGGCTGCTAATTTAGCTGTGCACCACACTTGAAATTCCTGTTAGTAAAAGAGGTTAATCAGTTAGCTTGTAAGGTAACTTTTTTCTGTAGTGTAGAGATTACCCTCCCACCTGACACCTCCCACCCCAGATCTCTTCTCTCCTCCCCCCTTACTTTTAACCACCATCTTAGTTTGCCAGTATACAGATTAGGGCTTTTTTTTTTTTTTTATTTATGTATATTTTTAGTGTAGGGGTCCCTATTCACCATCCCACCTCTTTGATCATCCCCCTAACAGCTCTCTTATCCTCCTCCCTCCCACTGCCTCTCGCTATATTTGTAAATAGCAGCTAGACTGGATGCACTTTCTGGCAAGAAAACAACTGCCCAATTTAAATGAGACCAGGAATGAAAAATCATAACTCTCTATATACTGTACATAATTAATTGTTTTCCATACAATGAGAAGGTCCAGATTACATGTGTTATAACTTCCTTTGAGTTACGCCTTCAGACTGTGGAAGGTGCCAGGTCTAAAGCTAATGGGGGGTAGTTATCAAGCCGTCAACCTCAAATACGCTGGAATTCCGCAGCGTATTTGTGGCGAGGCTGATTCGCCTTAGTTATCAAAGGCTAGAGACCGGCAAAAGTAGAATTTTGTGACGTAAACTTCGATCTGCCAGACTCAGTCCGACACAGATCGATTCTTACGTCACTCCAGATGTTCCGCACACAAGTGCGGCACAATCTGACTACTTTTGCTAGTTATCAAAAAACAAGCAGGTACGCTCGGCACTTTTCTGGCCCAGCGTACCTGGTTTTCAAACCGCCGCCCTGGAGGCGGCGGATCCCATAGGAATCAATGGGAGTCTGACCATAGCGAAAGTTCATGCTCGCTGCTGCCAGATATCCCATTGATTCCTATGGGAAATGTCTGCACCTAACACCCTAACATGTTCCCCGAGTCTAAACACCCCTAATCTGCCCCCCCTACACCGCCGCAACTAAATAAATATATTACCCCCTAAACCGCCGCTCCCGGAGCCCACCGCCACTATAATAAATATGTTAACCCCTAAACCGCCGCACCCGGAGCCCACCGCAAGCTTTATACATATTAACCCCTAAACCGCCGCTCCCGGAGCCCACCGCCACTATAATAAATATGTTAACCCCTAAACCACCGCTCCCGGAGCCCACCGCAAGCTTTATACATATTAACCCCTAAACCGCCGTTCCCGGAGCCCACCGCAAGCTACTCTATACATATTAACCCCTAAACCGCCGCTCCCGGAGCCCACCGCAAGCTACTCTATACATATTAACCCCTAAACCGCCGCTCCCGGACACCGCCGCAACCTACATTATACCTAGTAACCCCTAATCTGCCCCCCCTATACCGCCGCCCTCTATAATAAAGTTATTAACCCCTAATCTGCCCCCCCTACACCGTCGCCACCTATAATACATTTATTAACCCCTATCCTGCCCCCCCTACACCGCCACCACTGTAATAAAATTATTAACCCCTAAACCTCAGTGTAACACTAACCCTAACACCCCCCCTAACTTAAATATTAATTAAATAAATATAAATAATATTTCTATTATTAACTAAATTATTCCTATTTAAAACTAAATACTTACCTTTAAAATAAACCCTAATATAGCTAAAATATAAATAATAATTATATTGTAGCTATCTTAGGATTTATTTTTATTTTACAGGCAAATTTCAATTTATTTTAACTAGGTACAATAGTTATTAACTATTTAATAGCTTACCTAGCTAAAATAAAGAGAAATTTACCTGTAAAATAAAAACTAACCTAAGTTACAATTACACCTAACACTACACTATACTTTAATACATTTTTCCTATTTAAAACTAAATACTTACCTGTAAAATAAACCCTAAGATAGCTACAATGTAATTAATAATTACATTGTAGCTATTTTAGGATTTATATTTATTTTACAGGTAACTTTGTATTTATTTTAGCTAGTTAGAATAGTTATTAAATAGTTATTAACTATTTAATAACTACCTAGCTAAAAGAAATACAAAATTACCTGTAAAATAAATCCTAACCTAAGTTACAATTAAACCTAACACTACACTATCATTAAATTAATTAAATTAATTAACTACAAATAACTACAATTAAATACAATTACATAAACTAACTAAAGTACAAAAAATAAAAAAAGCTAAGTTACAAAAAATAAAAAACACATGTTACAAACATTTAAAAAATATTACAACAATTTTAAGCTAATTACACCTAATCTAAGCCCCCTAATAAAATAACAAAGCCCCCCAAAATAAAAAAATTCCCTACCCTATTCTACATTAAAAAAGTTCAAAGCTCTTTTACCTTACCAGCCCTTAAAAGGGCCTTTTGTGGGGCATGCCCCAAAGAAAACTGCTCTTTTGCCTGTAAAAGAAAAATACAACCCCCCCAACATTAAAACCCACCACCCACATACCCCTAATCTAACCCAAACCCCCCTTAAAATAACCTAACACTAATCCCCTGAAGATCATCCTACCTTGAGTCGTCTTCACTCAGCCAAGCCACCGATGGAACTGAAGAGGAGATCCGGAGCGCCAGAAGTGATCCTCCAAGGGGCGCTGAAGAAGTCTTCCATCCGATGAAGTGATCCTCCAAGGGGCGCTGAAGAAGTCTTCCATCCGATGAAGTGATCCTCCAAGCGGCGCTGAAGAAGTCTTCCATCCGGGCGATGTCATCTTCCAAGCGGCGCTGAAGATCATCTTCCATCCGGGCGATGTCATCTTCCAAGCGGGGTCTTCAATCTTCTTGCTTCAGGATCCATCTTCATCCCGCCGATGCGGAACATCCTTCTTCCCCGACTGACTAACGATGAATGAAGGCTCCTTTAAGGGATGTCATCCAAGATGGTGTCCCTTCAATTCCGATTGGCTGATAGGATTCTATCAGCCAATCGGAATTAAGGTAGGAAAAATCTGATTGGCTGATTGAATCAGCCAATCAGATTGAGATCGCATTCTATTGGCTGATCGGAAGAGCCCCTTGGAGGATCACTTCTGGCGCTCCGGATCTCCTCTTCAGTTCCATCGGTGGCTCGGCTGAGTGAAGACGACTCAAGGTAGGATGATCTTCAGGGGATTAGTGTTAGGTTATTTTAAGGGGGGTTTGGGTTAGATTAGGGGTGTGTGGGTGGTGGGTTTTAATGTTGGGGGGGGGGGTTGTATTTTTCCTTTACAGGAAAAAGAGCAGTTTTCTTTGGGGCATGCCCCACAAAAGGCCCTTTTAAGGGCTGGTAAGGTAAAAGAGCTTTGAACTTTTTTAATGTAGAATAGGGTAGGGAATTTTTTTATTTTGGGGGGCTTTGTTATTTTATTAGGGGGCTTAGATTAGGTGTAATTAGCTTAAAATGGTTGTAATATTTTTTAAATGTTAATAACTATTTAATAACTATTCTAACTATCTAAAATAAATACAAAGTTACCTGTAAAATAAATATAAATCCAAAAATAGCTACAATGTAATTATTAATTACATTGTATCTATCTTAGGGTTTATTTTACAGGTAAGTATTTAGTTTTAAATAGGAAAAATTTATTAAAGTATAGTGTAGTGTTAGGTGTAATTGTAACTTAGGCTAGTTTTTATTTTACAGGTAAATTTCTCTTTATTTTAGCTAGGTAAGCTATTAAATAGTTAATAACTATTTAATAGCTATTGTACCTAGTTAAAATAAATTGAAAGTTACCTATAAAATAAAAATAAATCCTAAGATAGCTACAATATAATTATTATTTATATTGTAGGTATATTAGGGTTTATTTTATAGGTAAGTATTTAGTTTTAAATAGGATTAATTTAGTTAATAATAGAAATATTATTTAGATTTATTTAATTAATATTTAAGTTAGGGGGGGTGTTAGGGTTAGTGTTAAACTTAGGTTTAGGGGTTAATAATTTTATTACAGTGGGGGGCAGTAGTGGGGGGCAGGATAGGGGTTAATAAATGTATTATAGGTGGCGACGGTGTAGGGGGGCAGATTAGGGGTTAATAAATTTAATATAGGTTGCGGCAGGGTCCGGGAGCGGCGGTTTAGGGGTTAAACTATTTATTTAGTTGCGGCGAGGTGTGGGATCAGCAGGATAGGGGTTAATAACTTTATTATAGAGGGCGACGTATAGGGGGGGGCAGGATAGGGGTTATTAGGTATAATGTAGGTTGCGGCGGTGTCCGGGAGCGGCGGTTTAGGGGTTAATAAATTTATAAGTGTTGCGGCGGGGTCTAGGAGCGGCGGCTTAGGGGTCAATACATTTATAATAGTTGCGGCGGGGTCTAGGAGCGGCGGTTTAGGGGTTAGTAACTTTATTTAGTTGCGGGGGGCTCCGGGGGCGCCGGTATAGGTGGTAGAACAGTGTAGTTTACTGTGAGTGCTTAGTGACAGGCTATCAATAAAGCTGTCAAAAAGCCGAAGAGCAGCGAGATCGGATGAGTGATAACTATCACAGTCCGCTGCTCATCGCCCCGTACTTGGTGCGCGGCTTTTTGACAGATTTATTGATAACTTAGGCGTATTTTTTCAGGTCCGCGGCGAAGGTAGGCGAGCTTAGGCGGGCGTATTGGGCCGGCGAAGGCAGGAAAGTTGACACGATGATAACTACCCCCCAGAGCCTGTTACTTGCATGTTTAGATACTTTTTTGTCTGCATGATATTTCTTCCCTGGAAAATAGAGACCTAGGGGGCGAATTATCAAGCTCTGAATGGAGATTGATGCACCTTGTTTCCGGCGAGCCTTCAGAAACAGAAGTTATATACCGCTGATCCCTAATTTGTCCTCCTGCTTTGAGGCTACAGACAGAAATCAACCCAATCGAATACGATCGCATTGATTGACACCTCTGCTAGCGGACGATTGGCCGTGGATCTGCAGGGGACGGCATTGCACCAGCAGTTCACAAGGACTGCTGGTGCAATGATAAATGGCAACAGCATAAGCTGTCAGCATTTATCGATGTGCGACGGACATTATACGCTACGTCGTATCATGTCCGCTCACACTATAATAAATAGGCCCCATAAACTCAAGACCTTATCCTGTTGCCTTTTGCAGCATTTTATTCAGTCACACTGTTCCCCACATTCCCCACTGGAGATCTTAAAACACAATATAAAATCCATACTAGAAATAAGTTTGTCACTTAACTTGAGTTAACTCACAAAAAGTTTTTACTAGTCTCAATTCTAGATACATGCAATATGTGATACAACTGAATATACTTCAGTCAAGAAATCCCTACACTCCTCTCCTATATCCTATAATATAAAAGGCCAAGTGTGTTTGTCCGAAGCTGTCATACACAGTAGAGACAGCGAGGACAAACACACCTGGCCTTAGAGTCTACCTGATCTGCTGTCCGGGCAGGAATGGGCATGGTTGGGCATGATGTGGGCATGACTGGGCGTGGCATGGGCGGGACCCAGCGTGGAGATGGGCGGGGCCGGGCATGGTCACGCATGTGCAAGAGAGACAAATCAAAAGAGAAGGGGGGAGAGAGAGCAAAAGTGGTGGGAAAGAGCAAAATAGAGGGGAGAGAGAGCAAAAGAGAGGGGAAAGAGCAAAAGAGAGGGCAGAGACAGTAAAAGAGAGGAGAGAGAGCAAAAGAGAGGGGAAAGAGCAAAAGAGAGGGAAGAGAGAGCAAAAGAGAGGGGGAGAGAGAGAGCAAAAGACAGGGGGAGAGAGAGAGAGCAAAAGAGAGGGAGAGAAAGAAAAATAGAGGGGGAAGAGAGAGCAAAAGAGAGGGGGAGAGAGAGAGAGAGAAAAAGAGGGGGAGAGAAAGAGCGCAAAAGATAAGGGGGAGAGAGAGCAAAAGAGAGGGGGAGAGAGAGGGGGGTAAAGAGAGGGGAGGAGAGAGAGGGGGGAGAAAGGGCGGGAGAGAGCAAAAGAGGGGGAGAGAGAAAGAGCAAAAGACAGGGGAGAGAGAGAGAGAGCAAAAGAGGGGGAGAGAGAGAGGGGGGAGAGGGGGGGAGAGAGCAAAAGAGAGGGTGAGAGAGAGGAGGGAGAGAGAGAGCAAAAGAGAGGGGGAGGGAGAGCAAAAGAGAGGGGGTAGAGAGAGAGCAAAAGAGAGGGGGGAGAGAGATTGCAAAAGAGAGGGGGAGAGAGAGAGCACAAAAGAGAGGGGGGAGAGAGAGTACAAAAGAGAGGGGGGAGAGAGGTAGCAAAAGAGAGGGGGGGAGGGAGAGCCAAATAGAGGGAGAGAGAAACCTTCTCTGATCCACGCTAGAGGTCCTTCCTGGACCAAGCATAAGGGAAATAACTGAAAGTGAGGGAAGGTAAAAGGAAAAAGAAAGACCACTCTTGGATCTCACAAATATGACCTCGGATTTTGTAGGTTACTTTTCTGTGATGCTATTCTTACAAGTAGAAATATAATTCCCTTAATGGACATTTAAGACCTTTTGGGCTTAATTAGTTATATAAGAGTTGCTTAGGGAAGTATAGATATTCGGTTTGTGAAAAAGGATGATAATGCTAGGCAATCTTGCTAGGCTTGGGAGGAAAACTAATGTCAATAATGTTTTGTATTGTAAGATATAATTATAAAAAGGGAATTAGGGTGCGGCATTGACTAGAGAAACCGCATAGTTAACCCTCCTGATATAGGAGGTACATTATGGGGGGGGGGGAGGTGTTAATTTAAGTGTGGTAAATAAAATATATAAGCAAAGCGGCATATGTATTCTAAGAGTATCACAAGCTTCTGGGTGATCAGAGGACATATGGGAACGAGCTAGTTGAAAAATGGGTCAATGTCATACCCTGCATGAGAAAGCCTAGATGTTTCAGACAGTAAACCCAGCACTGGTTAAGTAGCTCATTTATAATATTATGAAGAGGGAGACTATATGGAGTAACCGTAGTGTAGGTCCAGCCCACACTAAGGCTTTTTTTGTTACATTCTAGATAGTTGTTATTAGGATCACACAAGATTAAATGTCTGACATAGGCAAATGAGTAAACAAAAAGAGGGTCTATCGTTCCCCTATACATACCACACATATACATTACATAATGAACTAATATATAAAAGGTCCCAGAGTATAACCAGTGAGAGCAACTAATAGAGAAATTATATGCCCAGTAGTTGCAAAAACAAAGATGCTCATCCTACATAGACTTTGCACTATATGGGGTATACAATACATAATTATCGGTGAGTCACCAGGATATCAAGTATATAACATTACTCTGCGGTGATCCAAGGGACATTGTACCAGTGCCCAAATTGTTGGTAATGTGAAGCCCTGATAAACTCCTCTAGGTAAGCAGAGCTTATATCCCAGCAGTACACTGGGCAGTTAAACAGGAGGATGGGCCATTCAGACATGCAGGCAATCCTCTCTACATTGTTTGCTTTAACTGTAATTCAAGACAGGAACTTGCAGCAATAAACATACTAAAACACAGAGAACTGGGACTCTCTCAAGTAAAACATTTGAACATACCACCTCAGACATATATAGGGAGTCCAGGAGAACAATGCCCTGTTACATGGGTGGGGAGATATATGGGAGGATATAATCTGAATCTGCCACAGGGCATGGGCCCTATGCCCTGCAACATTAGATACAAAGATCCATTGGTCAGCACAGATGCAAGATCTCTATCATCCAATGGAGTCATACCCAACTTAATCTAAATTTGACCCACCTTCTCTATTTCTCAACTATGATGTATGTGTGAAAGAACAGGTGATAGCAGTTAGAGTCAAAGATAGGGGTTCAACGACCACACACTTTAAGTTGTCCCATACATTACAAATTGCATTGTATCTCAGTAGGGTAGATCATTTGGAACTAGTGTGCCTGAATCATGAGTACTGCACTTGGTATGTGTATCAAGCCTAAACCCATGTTAAGTGTTATCTATATGTTCTGAGCATTTATATCAGCTCCCCATGGAGGCACTGTAATACATAGTAGAAGTGAGTATAAAATTCAAACTTTAAGATCCTGGCAAACATTGGTTCTTGTGACAAACGTTGTAGAACAAAAAGATAATGCTTAAACATTCATGAATTGAAAACTATATAAAGCATGCAGCAACAAACAGAGACAACATGGAAAACATAGTCACAAAATAGGTTGTAGAGAATTCCCGGGAGGCTGCACACATTTCTCTCATTGTAAGCACGAAGATTATGTCCCAATTAGCCAATGCCTTCACGGAGGCCACAAGGAGCATACTGCACTGGTTGCAAAAACCCCAGCACTGACCACCAACCAGCATCAGAAGCTCTGTTCAATGCAAGGTCCCCTGGCAAACTTTCACACTTGCGATCCTGCATGTTCCGGCTGTTTATCTCCAACATATATACCCAGAAGCGCCAAGAAGTGTAAGCCTGCTTCCCCTTGTTAGCTTGCTGCTCTGTCATCTGTGCGGTGGCATGTGAAGTATTCTTAGCCAGCAGAGTGGTGCTTTATGCATCCGTCTTACAGTCGCTAGGAATTAGCTTACCGATCCGCACCTCATCCGAGGCAAAGTCTGAGCCTACGTTTCTAATCTCTTTTATGGTGGCTGATACGGAAGTGCGCTCTTGTCTGGGTAAGTGGCCATTTGTGTTCTGTAGCTCGGCTGCACGGCAACATTCAGGGTTCAATATGGAAGGTCCCTCTGTGCTCAGCTTGCGGGTAGGTGTGGGAGGCATCAGTGGTAGGTGAAGCACAGATCTGAGGTCATTTACGAACTGGAGGAATTGCTGCTTGGTTAGCTCCAGAACTGGGGAGTCCCATGCTGCCCCTGTCTCCATACTGCGCAGCTATAACGTTCTGTGATCAGAACCTGCTTCACTAGTAGTCTTGTTCCAAAGTGCTCCCTCGACAGTTGGAAGGGCAGCGTACTTCTACACAGCCTCTTTTCTTCGTAGTTAAGCTAAGCTAGATTGCGGCTCGATAATCATGCGTTGATGAGAATGGCCGCTCCTAGAGTGATTAGGTTGTAGGCCCGCTTTCAGAAAGATAGAATCTGTTCATCAGGAGGGTATTCTGCTCCACCACTAC
This sequence comes from Bombina bombina, assembly GCF_027579735.1. Taxonomy (NCBI): domain Eukaryota; kingdom Metazoa; phylum Chordata; class Amphibia; order Anura; family Bombinatoridae; genus Bombina; species Bombina bombina. Next base: position 41,320,434 of record NC_069509.1, read on the forward strand.
AAACACCAATATCTGTAGATCTTCTATGTTACCAAATTTGTGAAAGTTTGGGAATCTGAACGGCCAAAATAGTTTTTTTCAAAACAATATAGCCGGAGCTACTGTGAGAATTGACCGTTCAGTTCCATAGCTGACTCCTCCCCTTAAAGGGATATTCTAATGCAAACATTACATGAAATAAAATGATTAAAGCATGGAATACTTGCATTGGTAATTAGCTTACGTTTCACTAGATTCATTGATGTGCATGAGGTTACCCAGAGAGATCTCTGTTAAGATGAGATCATTAAAGGGCAATGAAAAACAATTCTTTTCTTTCAGCATTCAGATAGATCAGACCGTTTTACACAACTTGGCATTTTACCTCTGTTATCACATTGTCTTAATTCTCTTGGTATCTTTTGTTGAAGGAGCAGCAACGCACTACAGGAAATGGACTGAACAATTACATTGTATCAATGACAAGAGGCAGATATGTGCAGCCACCAATCAGCAGCTAGCTCCCAATTGTGTGTTGCTGCTCCTGAGCCTACCTAGGCATGCTTTTCAACATAATATACCAAGAGAACTAAGTAAATTAGATACTAGAAGTAAACTGGAACGTTGATAAAAATTTCATGTTCCATCTGAATCATGAAAAACTCATTTTGAATTTACTGTCCCTTTAAGTAACACTTCATTTATTTTTTCTACAGATTTGTCAGTGAGCGTTCCTACCATTAACATCTATAGTCAGATTGAGGCCCCTATTTATCAAAGGTCTTGCGGACCTGATTCGAACGGAGCTTGGAGGCCTGTGTTTCTGGCGAGCGCCAAAAAAAAACATGTTATGAAGCAGCGGTCTAAAGACCGCTGCTCCATAACCTGTCCGTCTGCTCTGAGGAGGGGGATAGACATTGCGTGAAATCAACCCGGTCCAATATGATCGGGTTGATTGACACCCCCTGCAGGGGTGGTATTGCACCAGCAGTTCACAAGAACTGCTGGTGCAATGATAAATGCCGACATCCGCAATATCTGCTCATGTCCGCTCGCACGTTAGTAATTAGGCCCCTTTATGGCCATTGCCTTCGTGAAGTGTTTTGTGTGTGTTTGTTTTTTTTTTTATTTTATTTTTACTGTTTTTCACCTTTTGCTTTTGAAGAGTAAAACTAGGTAGGCTTATAAGAGCTCAGGAGTGTGCACGTGTCTTTAAAACTCTATGGGGTCAATTTATTAAATGTCGAGCTAAATGTCGCTGTCGGCATTTAACATTGCACAAGCATTTCTTGTCAAATGCTTGTTCAGTGCCACCCCCTGCACATTTGCGACCAATCTTACGACCGCTGCTTCTTAACTTAAGTTTCCAGCGAGCCGGAAACTTCAGGCGGAGAAAGCAGCAGCCGCTGCTCGGTGCTTATTAAATCTCCCCCTATGGCAGCAGTGTTTTGCAACATTGTATAACAAAGCTACAAATAATCTTGCAAAATACTGCTGCCAGAGATTATTAAAGACACGTGAACACCCCTGAGCTGTTATGAGCCTACCTAGTTTTGCACTTCAAAAAAAGATACCATGGGAACAAAGCAAATTTGATAACAGAAGTAAATTGGAAAGTTGTTTAAAATGACATGCTCTATCTGAATCATGAAACTTTAATTTTGACTTTACCGTCCCTTTATTAAAAAAAAATTTTTTTTACTGTCACAGGGTTAGGATAATTTGAATTTTATTGACGTCTTTTATTGTGCCTGCATAAAAATAAATACATTTAGCCACCTGCCTATGTTACTTTACTTTCAGTTTCTCTCATAGAACATTTAGAAGTTGCCAAGTTTACTTTTCAGAATTGTATTTGCTTATTGTTTTAGAGTTACACTCCCTTATGCGATTGTATCCGTCTTCTTGTAAGACTGGCTTTCTAATATCCTGTCACCCTTTTATTCTTCTGCGCACAAAATATTTTGTCTCAATGTATTATTATTTTTTAGATTGTGACTAATAGAAATTTCATGAGGAGGAATAAATTATTTATATTCTAACTTTTTTTGTAAGCAGCTGTGATATTTTTATATCGTCGGATACAGCAAACATCACTCAAAAAAGAGAAGAAATCTACTAAAAAAAAATCACAATGGAGCATGTTGGAATATATTTGCTGCTGTTACTATACAAAACAAGTAAGTTGCAGGTTTTCTATTCTGTCCAGCATGAATTCAGTAAAACAATATTAGTGAAAAATAAGTTATGTAGCTACAAATGCTAAATGAATGTTTTATATTGTAAGTCTATTTTATGCCTCACTATGGAGAGTTCCCTACATTTCTGTATGAGAAGAGATAAAGTCAGAAAAGACTTTATTATGACACTATGGGGCCTATCTATCAAGCTCTGAATTGAGCTTGATGCCCCGTGTTTCTGGCGAGCCTGCAGGCTCGCCAGAAACAGCAGTTATGAAGCAGTGGTCACAAAGACCGCTGCTCCATAACCTGTCCGCCTGCTCTGAGCAGGCGGACAGACATCGCCGGAAATCAACCCGATCGAGTACGATCGCGTTGATTGACACCCCCCTGCTGGCGGCCCATTGGCCGCGAGTCTGCAGGGGGCGGCGTTGTACCAGCAGCTCTTGTGAGCTGCTGGTGCAATGCTGAATACGGCGAGCGTATTGCTTGCCGTATTCAGCGAGGTCTGGCGGACCTGATCCGCACTGTCGGATCAGGTCCACCAGACTTTCTTAAATAGGGGCCTATAAAGTTAGAATAAAACAGTTAGATTCAGACAAAACATGATAAAGCTTGTAGTTTTAAATTTTTGGCAAAAAAAATTACAGATAAAAATAATATCTTCCGGTTAATTGCTTTTAAAGAGCCAGGTTATGAGTGGATTGCAAATTAATGCTCCCGCTTCAGCGTTAATTGCGCTAGAAGTAACATTTTTGTGCTCGTATTATGGAGTTAAAAGTAAACTGTTTTTGCTCTCACACTAACGCTACAAGCACAAAAATCCGAAGTTAGAATATCGCATGCGCCTTCACATATTCCCCAATTGAAGTCAAAGGAAAACAAAAAGTGGATAAAACCCTAACACCCCATTCTCATGCAAGCACAATCGCATATTCTCATTTGCGCTAATCTGACATGAAAATATGAATATTTTACATTCCCATGTTTTGCACATACAAGAAAATGTTCTATTTATTCAAAAATACATATGTCTATATATATCTGATGGTATTGTGGTACAATATATATATATATATATATATATATATATATATATATATATATATATATATATTACTATATATATTCATAATTATATATAGATATAGATGCTTTATATATAGAAATATCTATTTATAAATACTTGGAACATATTCCTCTATACACAGAACATTGGAATGCCAAATATTTACAGTAAATACATAGGTAAAACCTTTATCAAATATGAATTTTGCATAAATATGCTTTTACATGTTTTCATCTACCTAACAGCAAAGGGCTCCAATACACCTATATGTAGGTATATATATATATATATATATATATATATATATATTTATGTATAAATATGTATTTATGTGTTTAGATATGTATCTATGTCTGTAAATATATATATATATATATATATATATACACACATATAAATACATGAATACATATGTATATACAGTATATACTATATATATATATATATATATATATATATATATATATATATATATATATATATATATATATATACACACAGATACATATCCATATTTATACATGTATATGTATGTATGTCTAGGTTATAGTCCTTTGGCTGCCTTTTGTTTCTTACACCTGAGATCTCATATCTTTGAGCCTTTATAAAACCTCTGTGTGCAATATTTTTTTAATCATTTTTATTAGATGGTGTTATTATGAGTGTAAATGTACTTTGTAGTGCAACATTTTGCAAAACAGTTAACCAGAGCTCTGAAGTTGCGGCAATCATTCTAGCGTAAATCGCAATTGCACTCAAGCGATCACGTTTACATTCAACGCGTAATATGAGCGGTAAGCCGACAAGCGCAATCCCTTGTGATAAACCCCTTATCCCAGTTATTGCAGCAAATGCAAAAAGCATAACACCTTTATTAACAGTATTTTATGGAAAAAAGGGATATAAAGCTAGATCTATGCAATGAACTGAATTATTCTCTTAAAGGGATATTCCAGTCAAAATTTCAATGCACATAAATGAATAACATCTTTAATTAGAAACATATTTGCAATATACATGTATTAGCAAAAATGCTTCTACTAAACGTTATTACTGTTTTAGTGTTAGTAATTTTCTCTGCATGTGAATGTGAAGCATAGCTAGATAACCTCAGTGCACCAGCATTTTAAATACTGCAGCTGCTCAGAGTGCCATTGGGGCTTGTATCATGTCAGTAATAACAAATTGAGTCATTACCAGATGGTACATCACCTTACGCTCTCTGAGCAAATGCTGTGTTTAAAATGCTGGTGCACGGTGCATACTTAAATACACTTTTGAAACAGCTATAGCTTTTATTAGAACCATTTCTGCTAATACATGTACTGTATATTACACAAATGCTTCTATTCAAAATTGAAATGCATCCATGTGGTTTCCAATTTTGGTTGGAATTTCCCTTTAAGACTAAATATGCTATATAAGTTTTAAATGTGTATTTGAATGTACAGATATGTGATCATTAACGGGTTTATCAGTTAAGGGAAAAGGTACTAAACAAATTTCAGTCATCCATATAAAAATGCAACATTTAAACATGTCAGTATTTTAAACTGAAAAATATGAAGTAGAAGCTATGAAAATCATGAACATTCTAGTATCAAGTGTGCTGTCCTAATGCTCAGTGGCTTAAATGTAGCAATGTACCAATATCTACCAATGTTCAACGATAATTAGCAGGATGTACTTATCAACCAATGAGCATTAACAGGATGTATCAGTCAGCCAATGAGCATGAACAGGATATATCTATCAACCAATAAGCACTAAGGGGAAGTGTCTTTTAGCCAATGAGCACTAATGGGATGTATCTATAAGCCAAAGAGCATTTGTAAGAAGTGTGCAGCAGCTACAGTTGTATTAGTTTAAATTTTTAAAGTTTGCACTCATATTTAACATGCAAAATAAAAAATATTCAACATGTTTAGATGTTTTTCTTATGAATGATAGAAAACCTTGTGTACAATTTAATTTAGACCACATCTGTGTTACATCCAAGCCATTCTCACTAATTTTATGTTTTGGTTTTATTTTGTGCCTTTATAGATGCACTTCTGGAAGTGACTGTTCCTCCATCTGCAAACGCTTTTGTTGGCTCCAGTATTCTTCTGCCTTGTACATTCCGAGTGGATAAACTGCCTATAAATCTTAATTACCTTGTCATTATCTGGCACTTTGGTGAAACAGAGCAGCTGAAATATGACAACAGAGGGACAGTTCCATCAACCTCAAGGGCGACTATAGATGACCGGGCAGTATTACAAGGCAACGCCTCACTGACTATTCACAATACAAATATATCTGATGAAGGAACCTACAAGTGTCTAGTTATTTACAGTCCGGATAGACAGGAAAAGGAAATAAGGTTGAATATTAAAGGTAAGACCATTATAACTACTTGTATGTAAAAAACACTGTAGAGAATTGCAGCAAATATTAATAGCATTTTATCAGACTAACTGTCTCATAACACATTTGTTTATAACCTAGGTCAGTAGCAATTCTACACAGCCCACAAAAGTAAATACGTGTGTGTTTGCTTTGGGAGTTCATGTTTACACTTTCTGTTCTTATACTGATACCTGGTAAACTCCAAAGGCTCTTATAACTGCCAAACCTAATTTACTATTACTCAATAAATATTTAATCAGTTATGTTTTTTAAACTTTTAATATTTTTTTTTTTTTATTGTTTTAAATTCATTAAGGTAACCATGTTCTCTGTTTTGGTGAGATTGTCATCTAAAATCAAGAAGAACAGTGCTGGATATTAATTTCCATAAGAAGAAAGTGGCTGCAACTTATGTTATCTTCTATAACAATATTGTGACAGTTTTCACACTATAAATTAGGGACCAGTAAGTGACGGGGAGGGGCGGTGTTTCAGGGTGAAGAGGGTGCCGCCGCAGCAGCCAGGGCAATGTTTCTGCTCAGCTGAATAGTTTGATTTTTTGCAGAGTAATCTGTAGTGGTCTCTAAACCATTCAGCAGCGTAAGTAAATTATTTAAAGTTGTATACAGGGCTAACGTTTATTGTGGGATTTATATACTGCTCCAAATGTCTTTTTCTTTTACACAGAGCACTGTAACATATGCTTGCCTGATATCACTGTCCCTTTAAGACTGCCGTCCCTGCTACTAACAATCATGCTGTTTGGGCAATATCTGCATTCAACTTAACTGCCTAATTAATCCTTCATGCACCTGATTCCCTCAGCCTCTTTTTAAACCATTTCAGACATAATGTGCATTGCATTAGCTTTAAAGGTGTGTTCCAGAACAACAGAGGTCTGTGACTGCTACTGCATGAATTTTACCAGCATATTCAAGCTAAAGCCTTTCTTTTTAGCTATGCTTAAAATCATCTAATGCAAGTATCCATATAAATCCATTTTGTTTCCTGGACACTGCTACTTAACAAACTCTGAAATTTATTCTAAATTACAAGTATGCATTTGCTTATAATCACTCTCTAATTACTACAACAGAATCTTACTCAGAACTTTATAACTATTCTCTGCTACAAGTTGTCATAGCTGAAATATCCTCCAAATATGTTAATATATTCAGAACTCTGCATCTATGTGTTCAGTTAAAAGCTTTCATGTGATTCTCCAATATATGCACAAATAGTATTTGCCTTAAACTTGCAACTTGTCTATCACCTGTGCTGCTCTGCTTATTACTGACATACAGCTCTATATAATATTATGTACTGTGAACCTGCAACTAATCTTAGTTTGCATCTATGAGTCAATCTTCTACCAGTTTACTCTAAAGCCTGAACATCCTACATTGCTATATTTTTCTCTCATGAATCCTGCAGCTATTCCTATTAACTAACTATAAGTCACAGTGAAGCCAGAATATATTGTATACATATGTTGCACTCTCCATGAATTCTGTAATATAAAATATCAAAAAGGAGCGCTCAAAATAAGCTAAAGTGTGGCTGTATTGGATAGATGTAAAAGGTGCATATAGTGCTGGACGAAATCATAGTGGTAAAAGTAAGCAAGCGCAGAAGATTAACCACAAATGCCAAACAATACTACAATCTAAATGTCCTAAGTTTATGCACTAAAAATCGCTACAAATGCACAATCTGAATAGATTGATTCAAAAAGAGCTGTATATAAATTTAGTTAACATTCATATGTACCATTTAATTAAATATAGTTCAATTTATAAAAATCTAATTTCATAAAAAATTTCATAAAAAATACATTTAATACAATTCTTTAAGGTCGACCTTATAATAACAAATAACAATATGTCTAATTAAAACAAAAACAAAGACATAAAGAAACACAAAAAAAACAAATCAAAATTAAATATGGTAGTGTGTGTCCTTAGGACGATGGAAAAAATGTCCTCAAAAATCCAAAAAGTCTATTTAAAAGTCTTTGTATCCTTGGTGCTTGCAAACTTGAAATCCGTGTAGATGACAAGCCTCCTGATAACAAAGAACAATCTCCTTAAGGCAGTGTGAAGAGCCGTGTGTAAAATATTTAATCTGCACTCACAGTGTCAAAAAGCTGATGTCTGCGATGGTATAATGCCCAAAAGCATATGCTGTATAGTTCTTTCTGTAGTCCCAGATAGTCTCCACAATAAACGTACAATATATTATCAAAATAGATGTGATCAAATTAAAAGTGACTGATGATTAACGTGAGAATATCACAGTGACTACTCGCAATCCTGGAGCCTTAAACCATAAATACGGCTGCTAACTGAATAACCCCCTAAAACTGACAGGCTAATAAACAATCAGACCGAACAGTCAGAGGTGCCTTGGCCAAAATTCAGAAGCGCTGTATGCAACACAGGTATGCCGGCTCTATGCGAGATCTGAAGTTAACTCTGTCTGCGGAGTATGTTAGAGCAACGCGTTTCAATTTAAATCTTTATCAAGCTCGTTACCGGGGGACTCCCTTCCGGATAAATATATACCTATATCTAAACCGTGATTGGATAGTTTCTAAACCAATCAGGTAGGAGGAATCAGCTACTTGTCAATCAAATGCTTAGTCTATGCCACGACTGAAGTTATAGTTATGATACAAACATTGTAAGCACATACTAATTGATAACGTGCTAATTGTGACAATTCTAAAAGACACAAACTAGTGATTCTGCAATAAATGTATTGATGATCCTCGAATCTATAAACCTTAGAAATCACACTATGCATAGCGCTAAATCCTCACTTAAGAGTTGCTACAAATTGTTCAATACCTAACAAAGCTGATGTGAGAAACCTTGTTATATAAAAAAGCTGATGTGAGAAACCTTGTAATATAAAAAAGAAAGTACAACAAAAAAAAGTACAAAAAAAGGGGGGGATTGCAGATAAAACTGCCAGAGGATATCTTAATACCTAATGAAAGTACCTAATAAAAATTACCTAATAAAAATTACCTAATAAAAATTAAAATTATTCTAATATAATTCATTGGTGGCCATAATATCTCATAAATAACAAATGTGAAATAGTAATCAATAATGGAACTTCTCAAATGCGAGACCAAATATAGATATTCATAAAAAATCTATGTAATTCAAAAGAACAATGGAGATTTTTGCAATTGAAATGGCAAGATACTTTATAAAAGGTTTTTCCATAAAAAAGTTATTTTCATAACTTCATCAAAAAATATCTTTTACAAAATATATCTAAAATACTCATATAAATCCCTAATAATTCCCAGAATTAAAAGGAATCCCAAATATTTAAAAAAAAAAAAATTGGTTAAAAATATTCCGCAAAAAAAAATCCTCAAAAAAATCCATAACACAATAAGTAAAAAATCTATAACATAATATGTGAAAAATTCATAACATAATATCTAAAAAAAAAAATTTTAGAATATTTTTTTTTTTATATTACATAGTTCATAAAAAATATATATATATCAAATTGGGTAAAAAATCAATAAGAAATTCCTAAAAAATTCTTTTTCTTACACAATTCTTAAAAAATTCATAAAAAGCAACCTAAGTCAAACTCAAGGTTTAGACCATTGGGAGTTAATGTTCGAAGCTCAAAAATCCACTTGGCTTCTAATTTGAGAAGTTCATTATGTACATTACTACCTCTCCAATTTGGTTTTACTTTATCAATCACTGTATAACTAAGATGGTTAGTGTTTCCATTGTTACATATTTTAAAATGCCTAGGGACAGGGAGATCTTTGTTTTTTCAAGCTTCATGTTTTCAATAGAATTTAAGTGTTCCCTAATTCTATCACGTATAGGCCTTGTCGACTCACCTATGTACTGAATCCCACACGAACACTCTAGAAAATAAATCACATTAGAGTCCGTACATCTATATAGGTTCTTAATTTTGAAGACCTTCTTTGTAACTGTTGATTTAAATTCTTTTCTTTTAATCGAGTGTTTGCAGGCCTTACAGCTCAGGCATGGGTAAAAACCCACAATCTTCTCACCTGTTAAATCTATATCACTAAGAGGACTAGTTTTTTTCTTCAAATCAGTCGGCGCTAGATAATTTTTTAAATTTTTACATTTCTTATATACTACCCTTGGTTGATTTGGCAAAAACAGGCCTATCACTTCATCAGACTTTAAAACATGCCAATGTTTTTTGAGAATTTTTTCTAATTTTTTTATTATCCTCATTTTATTGTGTAATAAACAGGACTTTTAATTCATCATTCTCTGATGTATAGGCAACATTAATTTTACTTTGTTTTTTACATTGTTTATTAGTTCTACATTGTATCCCTTACTGATAAACTTATTCACTAAAACTTCTGATTGTTGAATGTAGTCTAAATCTTCCATACAATTTTTCCTAATTCGCATGAATTGGCTTTTTGGAATGTTATTCTTCCATTTATCCAAATGGCAGCTTTCCGCATGTATATAGCCATTGGCATCTACAGGCTTAAAGTAAGTTTTAGTTACAATCTTATTGTTTATAATATTTATTTTTAAGTCTAGAAAGTTTATACTCGTTTCGTGTATTTCAAACGTAAATCTCAGATTTTTATCATTATTATTCATCCTAGAAAAGAACCATTCTAAGTCAATTTTGTTGCCTCTCCATATAATAAGTATATCATCTATATACCGTTTGTAGGAGACCAGATTTTCCCCCAGATCAGTGGAGTCTAGAAATATTCTCTCCCACAGACCCATAAATAAATTCGCATAACTGGGGGCAAATCTGGTCCCCATCGCCGTCCCACAAAGTTGCAAATAAAACTTTCCATCAAAATTAAAATAATTATGAGACAAAATAAATCTAATGCTCTCAATTAAAAAAGTTTTTTGTTCAACTGGCAGTGTATCATCTTTGTTCAAATAAAATGTTATTGCTTCAATCCCTAAATCGTGTTTAATACAGGTATATAGCGCCGAAACATCACATGTGGCTAAAAGGCAATTTTCATCCCATTCAATGTCCTCCAATAGTCTGAGGACATCTGTAGAATCCTTCAGATATGAGGGAAGACCTTTTACATAGTCTTGCAAGAAAGTATCTATGTATTCTGAAAGATTCGCTGTAATTGATTCGATGCCCGAGACTATTGGTCTCCCAGGGGGGTTACTAATCCTTGTGAATTTTTGGGAGACAATATAAGAGTGGAATTTTCGGACATTTCGGTATAAGATAACCACTCTCCTTATCGTTCAAAATACCTATATCACTTGCCCTCCTCACTAGAGCATTTAATTCTATCAAAAAATCATCAGTAGGGTTTTTTTTCAGAACTTTATAGGTTTCTCTATCATTAAGTAGAGTATAACACATACCGAGGTAACGGTCCTTATCCATAAGGACTATCCCCCCTCCTTTGTCCGCTGGCTTCACTATTACTGTGTTGTTAAGTTCCAAATCCTTTATTTCAGATAATTGTGCTTTAGTTAAATTTGCCTTTCTATGCCCTGTCTTCTTAAATTCCAAATTTTGAATATCTTTAGTAACTAATTTCTCGAAGGTTTCAATTGCCCCTCCCTTGATGTGTTTAGGGTAAAAACGTGATTTTTCTTTTAGATTTGAATGTTTAAATATCTCCTCATTCTGTTCCAAGGTATTGTTTCTCTCATATGGAGTTCTTAGGAACCATTTTTTAACCGTTAAATTTCTGATAAATTTGTGTGCATCTATAAACGCACCAAATTTATTCACCCTGTTTGATGGAACGAAGGATAGACCTTTATTCAGGACCTCAGTTTGTTTGTCTGTCAGTTGAATTTTACTCAAATTATATATATTACTCCTATCTTCATTTAGAACCTTTTTGTTTTTGGGTTTCTGTATTCCTCTCCCTCTTCTCCCTCGTTTTTGAAGCCCTTCTTTTTCTTTGGGTTTGGTGTGTGTGTTGTAAATTTACCTCCTCCCAATTTTGATCTCTCTCTAAAAAATGGTTTTGTCTCATTCCTGAACCACTTGGACCTTGTGTTAATTGCTCATTATGTAGAGAATTTTCGTTTAATTCATCTTGATCAGGGAAAGTTAAAGGTTGGAATCTATTTTTTAGAATAACATTTTTTGGGGAGCTGAAATCACTAATCCTATTTACATGGCAATTACGTGTGTGCCACTGATTTGGAGTATTTCTCCAATTGTTATTGAAATTTCTATTTTTGTTATATGTGCTCTCCCTATATTGATCCCTTGGGTCAGATGCTTGAGTCTTAGAATAAGCATTTCGTATTTGCCATTGGTTTGTTCTATTTGGTAGATATTGAGTATATCCAGACTCATAATCTCTATTTCGTCTCCAATAATTATCCCCACTTTTATTGTTATTCATAAACCTAATGTGTTCTCTATCATTAGGATAATAGCCACCATTATGAACTCTAGTTGGTTCACACTGTATATGTTGACCATACTCGGCATGTCTCAATCTAGATTGAGGCCATGTACCTTGTTCATTTATAGATGGTCTGAATCCATTATCATTTACAAACCTTTGGTTACTTTGATTATAGGGAATCAACTTTGGTTTAGTTTGGAAATTAGATTGTTTATATTGATGCTGAAGATTTTCATCTCTAATTAATTTTTTATCTTTTAATTGTATAGGGGGTTCCACTGGTGGATTATTGGTTGCAGTGTTGGAAGTTGCTTTTTTGTTGTTATTATGTCTCCATGTATGTGTGATGTAACATTCATTATTGGGGTCATTCTCATAAGTACTATAATCGTCTCGATCCTTTTTTAATTTCTTTGCTTTATTATTCATTAGCTCAACTGTGTTAGTGCTAAGGCGTGCTTTTATCTCTAATTCATGATCTTTATATTCTTTACTTCCTTTGAAGGGACCTAGTTTAGTGTCTATAGAGTTAATTTTTGTATTAATATCCTCCAGAAGTTTTACTCTAAATTCCCTTATAAGTTTCATTAGTTTAATTGATGCCTCCTCCAAAATCAACCTCCATTTACTTTTAAACTCGGAGTCCTCCACATCAAAAGCACATTCCTTTTTTATTCTTAGACCCCTTGGCACCCACTGTTCCTTTATGTATACATCAAAAAAAGCACAATCTAACTTGTACCTCATCTATTAATGAATGTTACATCACACATACATGGAGACATAATAACAACAAAAAAGCAACTTCCAACACTGCAACCAATAATCCACCAGTGGTACCCCCTATACAATTAAAAGATAAAAAATTAATTAGAGATGAAAATCTTCAGCATCAATATAAACAATCTAATTTCCAAACTAAATCAAAGTTGATTCCCTATAATCAAAATAACCAAAGGTTTGTAAATGATAATGGATTCAGACCATCTAGAAAGGAACAAGGTACATGGCCTCAATCTAGATTGAGACATGCCGAGTATGGTCAACATATACAGTGTGAACCAACTAGAGTTCATAATGGTGGCTATTATCCTAATGTAAATAGGATTAGTGATTTCAGCTCCCCAAAAAATGTTATTCTAAAAAATAGATTCCAACCTTTAACTTTCCCTGATCAAGATGAATTAAACGAAAATTCTCTACATAATGAGCAATTAACACAAGGTCCAAGTGGTTCAGGAATGAGACAAAACCATTTTTTAGAGAGAGATCAAAATTGGGAGGAGGTAAATTTACAACACACACACCAAACCCAAAGAAAAAGAAGGGCTTCAGAAAACGAGGGAGAAGAGGGAGAGGAATACAGAAACCCAAAAACAAAAAGGTTCTAAATGAAGATAGGAGTAATATATATAATTTGAGTAAAATTCAACTGACAGACAAACAAACTGAGGTCCTGAATAAAGGTCTATCCTTCGCTCCATTGAACAGGGTGAATAAATTTGGTGCGTTTATAGATGCACACAAATTTATCAGAAATTTAACGGTTAAAAAATGGTTCCTAAGAACTCCATATGAGAGAAACAATACCTTGGAAAAAATGAGGAGATATTTAAACATTCAAATCTAAAAGAAAAATCACGTTTTTACCCTAAACACATCAAAGGAGGGGCAATTGAAACCTTCGAGAAATTAGTTACTAAAGATATTCAAAATTTGGAATTTAAGAAGACAGGGCATAGAAAGGCAAATTTAAATAAGCACAATTATCTGAAATAAAGGATTTGGAACTTAACACCACAGTAATAGTGAAGCCAGCAGACAAAGGAGGGGCTTTGTCCGCTGGCTTCACAGATGAGCTAATGAATAATAAAGCAAAGAAATTAAAAAAGGATCGAGACGATTATAGTACTTATGAGAATGACCCCAATAATGAATGTTACATCACACATACATGGAGACATAATAACAACAAAAAAGCAACTTCCAACACTGCAACCAATAATCCACCAGTGGTACCCCCTATACAATTAAAAGATAAAAAATTAATTAGAGATGAAAATCTTCAGCATCAATATAAACAATCTAATTTCCAAACTAAACCAAAGTTGATTCCCTATAATCAAAGTAACCAAAGGTTTGTAAATGATAATGGATTCAGACCATCTAGAAAGGAACAAGGTTAATGGCCTCAATCTAGATTGAGACATGCCGAGTATGGTCAACATATACAGTGTGAACCAACTAGAGTTCATAATGGTGGCTATTATCCTAATGATAGAGAACACATTAGGTTTATGAATAACAATAAAAGTGGGGATAATTATTGGAGACGAAATAGAGATTATGAGTCTGGATATACTCAATATCTACCAAATAGAACAAACCAATGGCAAATACGAAATGCTTATTCTAAGACTCAAGAATCTGACCCAAGGGATCAATATAGGGAGAGCACATATAACACAAATAGAAATTTCAATAACAATTGGAGAAATACTCCAAATCAGTGGCACACACATAATTGCCATGTAAATAGGATTAGTGATTTCAGCTCCCCAAAAAATGTTATTTTAAAAAATAGATTCCAACCTTTAACTTTCCCTGATCAAGATGAATTAAACGAAAATTCTCTACATAATGAGCAATTAACATAAAGTCCAAGTGGTTCAGGAATGAGACAAAACCATTTTTTAGAGAGAGATCAAAATTGGGAGGAGGTAAATTTACAACACACACACCAAACCCAAAGAAAAAGAAGGGCTTCAGAAAATGAGGGAGAAGAGGGAGAGGAATACAGAAACCCAAAAACAAAAAGGTTCTAAATGAAGATAGGAGTAATATATATAATTTGAGTAAAATTCAACTGACAGACAAACAAACTGAGGTCCTGAATAAAGGTCTATCCTTCGCTCCATTGAACAGGGTGAATAAATTTGGTGCGTTTATAGATGCACACAAATTTATCAGAAATTTAACGGTTAAAAAATGGTTCCTAAGAACTCCATATGAGAGAAACAATACCTTGGAACAGAATGAGGAGATATTTAAACATTCAAATCTAAAAGAAAAATCACATTTTTACCCTAAACACATCAAAGGAGGGGCAATTGAAACCTTCGAGAAATTAGTTACTAAAGATATTCAAAATTTGGAATTTAAGAAGACAGGGCATAGAAAGGCAAATTTAAATAAGCACAATTATCTGAAATAAAGGATTTGGAACTTAACAACACAGTAATAGTGAAGCCAGCGGACAAAGGAGGGGGGATAGTCCTTATGGATAAGGACCGTTACCTCGGTATGTGTTATACTCTACTTAATGATAGAGAAACCTATAAAGTTCTGAAAAAAAACCCTACTGATGATTTTTTGATAGAATTAAATGCTCTAGTGAGGAGGGCAAGTGATATAGGTATTTTGAACGATAAGGAGAGTGGTTATCTTATACCGAAATGTCCGAAAATTCCACTCTTATATTGTCTCCCAAAAATTCACAAGGATATTAGTAACCCCCCTGGGAGACCAATAGTCTCGGGCATCGAATCAATTACAGCGAATCTTTCAGAATACATAGATACTTTCTTGCAAGACTATGTAAAAGGTCTTCCCTCATATCTGAAGGATTCTACGGATGTCCTGAGACTATTGGAGGACATTGAATGGGATGAAAATTGCCTTTTAGCAACATGTGATATTTCAGCGCTATATACCTGTATTAAACACGATTTAGGGATTGAAGCAATAACATTTTATTTGAACAAAGATGATACACTGCCAGTTGAACAAAAAACTTTTTTAATTGAGAGCATTAGATTTATTTTGTCTCATAATTATTTTAATTTTGATGGAAAGTTTTATTTGCAACTTTGTTGGACGGCGATGGGGACCAGATTTGCCCCCAGTTATGCAAATTTATTTATGGGTCTGTGGGAGAGAATATTTCTAGACTCCACTGATCTGGGGGAAAATCTGGTCTCCTACAAACGGTATATAGATGATATACTTATTATATGGAGAGGCAACAAAATTGACTTAGAATGGTTCTTTTCTAGGATGAATAATAATTATACAAATCTGAGATTTACGTTTGAAATACACGAAATGAGTATAAACTTTCTAGACTTACAAATAAATATTATAAACAATAAGATTGTAACTAAAACTTACTTTAAGCCTGTAGATGCCAATGGCTATATACATGCGGAAAGCTGCCATTTGGATAAATGGAAGAATAACATCTCAAAAAGCCAATTCATGCGAATTAGGAAAAATTGCATGGAAGATTTAGACTACATTCAACAATCAGAAGTTTTAGTGAATAAGTTTATCAGTAAGGGATACAATGTAGAACTAATAAACAATGCAAGGGCTGAGGCCTCTAATATGAATAGGGATCTTTTATTAAGTAAAAAACAAAGTAAAATTAATGTTGCCTATACATCAGAGAATGGTGAATTAAAAGTCCCGTTTATTACACAATGTAATGAGGATAATAAAAAATTAGAAAAAATTCTCAAAAAACATTGGCATGTTTTAAAGTCTGATGAAGTGATAGGCCCGTGTTTGCCAAATCAACCAAGGGTAGTATATAAGAAATGTAAAAATTTAAAAAATTATCTAGCGCCGACTGATTTGAAGAAAACAACTAGTCCTCTTAGTGATATAGATTTAACAGGTGAGAAGATTGTGGGTTTTTACCCATGCCTGAGCTGTAAGGCCTGCAAACACTCGATTAAAAGAAAAGAATTTAAATCAACAGTTACAAAGAAGGTCTTCAAAATTAAGAACCTATATAGATGTACGGACTCTAATGTGGTTTATTTACTAGAGTGTTCGTGTGGGATTCAGTACATAGGTGAGTCGACAAGGCCTATACGTGATAGAATTAGGGAACACTTAAATTCTATTGAAAACATGAATCTTGAAAGAAACAAAGATCTCCCTGTCCCTAGGCATTTTAAAATATGTAACAATGGAAACACTAACCATTTTAGTTATACAGTGATTGATAAAGTAAAACCAAATTGGAGAGGGAGTAATGTACAGGATGAACTTCTCAAATTAGAAGCCAAGTGGATTTTTGAGCTTCGAACATTAACTCCCAATGGTCTAAACCTTTAGTTTGACTTAGGTTGCTTTTTATGAATTTTTTAAGAATTGTGTAAGAAAAAGAATTTTTTAGGAATTTCTTATTGATTTTTTACCCAATTTGATATATATATATTTTTTATGAACTATGCAATATAAAAAAAAAATTATACTAAATTTTTTTTTTTTACATATTATGTTATGAATTTTTCACATATTATGTTATGGATTTTTTACTTATTGTGTTATGGATTTTTTTGAGGATTTTTTTTTTTGCGGAATATTTTTAACCAATTTATTATATTATTTTAAATATTTGGGATTCCTTTAAATTATGGGAATTATTAGGGATTTATATGAGTATTTTAGATATATTTTGTAAAAGATATTTTTTGATGAAAGGATCTCTTTTATGAAAATAACTTTTTTATGGAAAAACCTTTTATAAAGTATCTTGCCATTTCAATTGCAAAAATCTCCATTGTTCTTTTGAATTACATAGATTTTTTATGAATATCTATATTTGGTCTCGCATTTGAGAAGTTCCATTATTGATTACCATTTCACATTTGTTATTGTATGAGATATTATGGCCACCAATGAATTATATTAGAATAATTTAAATTTTTATTATGTAATTTTTATTAGGTAATTTTTATTAGGTATTTTCATTAGGTATTAAGATATCCTCTGGCAGTTTTATCTGCAAACCCCCCCTTTTTTTGTACTTTTTTTTTGTACTTTCTTTTTTATATAACAAGGTTTCTCACCTCAGCTTTGTTAGGTATTGAACAATTTGTAGCAACTCTTAAGTGAGGATTTAGCGCTATGCATAGTGTGATTTCTAAGGTTTATAGATTCGAGGATCATCAATACATTTATTGCAGAATCACTAGTTTGTGTCTTTTAGAATTGTCACAATTAGCACGTTATCAATTAGTATGTGCTTACAATGTTTGTATCGTAACTATAACTTCAGTCGCAGCATAGACTAAGCATTTGATTGACAAGTAGCTGATTCCTCCTACCTGATTGGTTTAGAAACTATCCAATCACGGTTTAGATATAGGTATATATTTATCCGGAAGGGAGTCCCCCGGTAACGAGCTTGATAAAGATTTAAATTGAAACGCGTTGCTCTAACATACTCCGCAGACGGAGTTAACTTCAGATCTCGCATAGAGCCGGCATACCTGTGTTGCATACGGCGCTTCTGAATTTTGGCCAAGGCACCTCTGACTGTTCGGGCTGATTGTTTATTAGCCTGTCAGTTTTAGGGGGTTATTCAGTTAGCAGCCGTATTTATGGTTTAAGGCTCCAGGATTGTGAGTATTCACTGTGATATTCTCACGTTAATCATCAGTCACTTTTAATTTGATCACATCTATTTTGATTATATATTGCACGTTTATTGTGGAGACTATCTGGGACTACAGAAAGAACTATACAGCATATGCTTTTTGGCATTATACCATCGCAGACATCAGCTTTTTGACACTGTGAGTACAGATTAAATATTTTACACACGGCTCTTCACACTGCCTTAAGGAGATTGTTCTTTGTTATCAGGAGGCTTGTCGTCTACACGGATTTCAAGTTTGCAAGCACCAAGGATACAAAGACTTTTAAATAGACTTTTTGGCTTTTTGAGGACATTTTTTCCATTGTCCTAAGGACACACACTACCATATTTAATTTTGATTTGTTTTTTTTGTGTTTCTTTATGTTTTTGTTTTTGTTTTTGTTTTAATTAGACATATTGTTATTTGTTATTATAAGGTCGACCTTAGAGAATTGTATTAAATGTATTTTTTATGAAATTTTTTATGAAATTAGATTTTTATGAATTGAACTATATTTAATTAAATGGTACATATGAATGTTAACTAAATTTATATACAGCTCTTTTTGAATCAATTTATTCAGATTGTGCATTTGTAGTGATTTTTAGTGCATAAACTTAGGACATTTAGATTGTAGTATTGTTTGGCATTTGTGGTTAATCTTCTGCGCTTGCTTACTTTTACCACTATCATTTCGTCCAGCACCATATGCACCTTTTACATCTATCCAATACAGCCGCACTTTAGCTTATTTTGAGCGCTCCTTTTTGATATTTTATATAACATTAACGTCTTTTATAGAAGTAGAGAGACTTCTGTTTCATTTGGAGTTTGTGTAGTAGTTTTATTTTGGCGCGGTCTCACATTTTTTGTTTCCCTGACTCTCCATGAATTCTACAATAACTTATTGCAACTATAAATCACAGAATATCATCTATCCACGTCCAGGATACTCTTCCCCGGGTCAGGGGTCGGTGGCTACAAATCCCTACCACTGCCCCGAGGGTCTGTGTCCTGAGTGCATGTACACCAGAATATGACAGAGCACTTACTTGCTAAACCTAGGGAGTATCATGTACAAACATAAGAAAAACACTGTACAAAAAAAGGTAGCAGCTTTAATTTGTTAGGAATATTCATTCTGCGTTCAGTTAAGATGTTTGCTCCAAGCAAAGTCTGCACACATTACCGGTTGCAGACTGGGCGAGGAGGTTTGGTGTGGTTACCTAGGTAACCAGAAAGCATCACCCTAGTAACAAAAGTCAGTTATCCCAGTGCTTATACTTTTTTAAAAAAAACAAAAAACTTAATATGTGTTATGTTTTGCAACTTGCTAAGTCAGACCCCATCCCTGCTCCTGCCCACCACATATCGCACTTTTGCTCAGTGGGGGGGAGGTCCCTCTTTTGGATTTTGAAATATTGGGAGGTATGACACTGTCTAATCTAAATCCTTGAATGGTTGTTCTTATATTTGTAAAGACGTTAGCTTTGATGGTCATAGGTCACAATTATTAGAGGATTTATTCTTTAGCACATATTTAGGGCTCGGTTTGTCTATATTGCCGCTGTTTAATAGCTCAAATGCTCAGACAGTTAGGGCAGCAATAGGACTCCTGTTATGCAGCCCTGTCCTCAAATGCAGAGACTTCCGGGTTATAAACACATAGGGCTAGATTAAAAGTGGAGTGCTAACATTAGAGCATGTACAATATTTAAACAAGCACTCATATTAAAAGCTGAAAGTAAATGTGAACATGCAAGAGCAATCGCATTTTACACTTGTCAGGTTAGCGCGACTGAAAACCTTGCATAAAGAGTAAGGGGTTAAAAAAAATTACATTAAAATATACAATTACATTCATATAAGCACTATCTGATAAAAAAAATACTCATATAAATATTAGCCACCAATCAGCAAGCGCTACCCAGGGTGCTGAACCAAAAATAGGTTGGCTCTAAGCTTACATTCCTGCTTTTTTACATAAAGACTTTAAGAGACTAAAGAACATTTATAATAGGAGTAAATTAGAAAGTTGCTTAAAATTTCTTCTCTGTCTGAATCATGAAAGAAAAAAATTGGGTTTCGTGTAACTCTCTTGCTATGTACAATCTAACTTACTTGTAAACTCACTTGTCTGTTTTATGGAATGCCTCCTAACACCACACATATTTATCAATCATTAAAGAAACATTAAACTCAAAAATTCCACAGAAAGCTTTTTAATCATACTTACATGAAAAAAAAATTCTTGCTGTTTCTCATAGCTTCCCCAACAGTAAAAATGACTAGAAACATTGTCACTGATTCTAAGCAAACTGTGCTCCAGTGTTTAGTCACTGGCTACTATCCCTCCGATGTTAAGGTGACTTGGCTAAAGAATGGGAAAATGCTAACTAATTCAGCTCTGAGCACACCACAGCAGAATGCAGACGGAACCTTTAGCGTAAATAGCACAATGAGCTTTACACCCGCTGAGGTCACGGATCAACCGGACATTGTGTGTCAAGCACAACATGATTCCCTTCAGAATCCAATCCAAGATGGCGTAAAAGTATATAAAGGTAAGGCCGACTAAATCACATTTATATTTATACTGTTTGTCAGCTGAAATTAAAATGAGGCAAATACTTGAAATTCCTGATAAAGTATAATAACTAAAAAGTGAGTATTATGGGGGAAAGTCGTGAATCTTAGTTCACTGAACTATATCTGTCTTTCTCTCCAGCTTTTCCTTCAGTGCAGATTTTCTCCTCACCATTTCAGAATAATTCAGAACAATTGTTTGTGTGTGAAGTGAGTGGACTTGACCCTAAATTTGTCAAAGTGAGCTGGCTGCAGAATGGGAGGGATATGGAGATGAAGGACATTAGTGCAAGATCTGGTCTCTATTATCCGCTACAACCAGTGTTAAACAAAGAACTTGATACTAATATTTCCTGTGTGGTGCAACATGATTTACTCACCGATCCGGTCATTAATACAATACAACTGAAACCAGATGGTGAGTACATATACAGTTAAGATTCAATATAAATAATGTTAATGAAACACATTATTATAAAGACATTGCAATGTGAACAGGGCAAAAATGTGTTTTTGGACAAAGTATTTGTTCCAGAAAAAAACACCACATTGCCATAACTAAATTTCATTGATGCGGTTATTTGTTTTTCTGAATATTAGTGCAATAAATTATTTTAAATGAATATTCATTCAACTGTTAATTCCTATGGGAAGAAATAATAATAATAATTAATAATAATAAAAAAAAGCTTTTCATTCCATCTTGTTAATTTAACTGCTTATGTAACTCTGTAATGTGGGGAACAGAGTTCACATAGTGTGTCACTAAGTGGAACAGAAACCATAATTAAACAATGGCAGCAGGAGACACTGGCAGACTAGACATGACAATCAGAGATACTTTGGATGCAGTAGGCACTGGGCAGAGGAAGGCTGAACTTGGCAGTCAGAAAGACTATGGTTAGAGAGTAGGCCATAGGCAGAGCAAGTCTGGACTTTACAGTTAGAGAGACATTGGAATCAGTAGTGTATATAAGAGAGAAAAAAAAGAACAATCTGGAATTTAGTCTTGGTAGAAAATGTAGAGTGCAGAGGCTTGATATATAATAGACAATTAAACATAAGAAAAAAGACAGATGCATCCTCTTAGCATACTAATGCAGTGTGTGTGTGTGTGTATATATATATATATATATATATATATATAAACGTATGTTGTTGGCATTTAGCGAGGTTGAGTGGACATGATTCACTACAGCCAATCATGTCCACTCACCTTTTAATAAATTTACCCCATAGAGTTTACCTGCAATTACTTTAAAGCATTTTTGCAAACTGAAGTGACACAAAAAAGTATGGTAGTCGTTATACTTTTTTATCTCTTCAAACCAACATTCTGTTTTAAAAGTAAGACATTTGCGAACAGATCACACAACATATTTATCAAACGTAATCCCTGAAAGTTGTGAATTTGAGTATATAAAAAAATGACAATTCTGAACTTTTTTGCATTTATTATGGGGTTGCAGACCCCCAGCAGAGTGCACTAATAGTTCTATAAATGTGCTACATTATACTCACTGTTTCGAAATCTCACTAAGTGGTTACATGCATATTTGATATAATCCCATTTAATTAGTCATCCATCTTATGTGTGTAGTAAAGTGACCCATGTATTTTCAGGCTGTAATTCTCATCGCACAGTGCTTGTAATTAACCCAGATGTTATAAGGATTCTGTCTCTATAACAAGTACCTTTTCCTCTCACTTGTGTGATTTCTTCTTCAGGTTCCAGACAAACTATCAGATCGCGGGAAGTGATCGCTGTTCTTCTGCCTATGGCATGCACAGCGGCTACAGTTGGGTTTGTGGTGTGGTTGATCATCACCAAAAGTAGCTGTAAGTGAATAAAGTTTATTAATTCTGGGTATTTGCCATAATTTTAAGTAATGAAAATACTTACGTCTAGATTACAAGTGGCATTAAAACATGTTAGCGCTATGGTGCATTAACATCGCTAGAGCACCATCCATAGTGCTTTAGTTTTTGCACACATATTACAATTTAAAAGTGAAACATTAGCACTTGAGCGAAATCCTAGGGCTCGCTGACATCACAATGTCAGAAATCCGGGTGCGCTTTATCCTTCACATAACAGACTTTATGCTGGCTATCCCTTGAGTGCTAAGCTAATAGTGTAATAAGGCTTGAAGACCTTTAAATAAATTATATTAAGGTTGTATTTTAAAATAAAATGTACAGAATGTTAAGTTACTTTTGTTCCACAAGTAAAAAGAAAAAAAAACATTTGAATGTTTAGCCAAATTGGTGTAGCCCCATATAAAAATAAAATGATCTGTGCTTACACAATAAATTATTGGGTAAGTACTCTTGTAAGTGTGCTGCTATCTGAAAAGATTAGGAATGTTCAATACAGTATTCTTAGCGGCTTCCCTGTAGTTCCGGCGCATCAAAAGGTGCTAGAGTTCTCCATTAAACATAGGTAATAAAATCCTTAAATACTAGCCATACTGATGGTTGCCCAAATACAAACCGGTATAAGAAGGTCCCCTACCAAGCTATTCACTGATGTCCAATGCAACCTTTTTCTGAAAAACAAATATGTTACTAGACATTAGGGATGGGCGAATGTTTCGCAACATTCGAAAAATTAAACAAAATTTTAACACGTTCTTTCGAATTGAATTTTGAATGTTTACATAACATTCTAAAATTCGATTTTCGAATTTTCCGTTTCGAATTTTACAATTACATTTGAAAATATTAATTTTCGAAAAATTTGAATTTATATTTGTAATAGTATTTCTAATGCTTTCTATAAATGTAATATTCAAATTATGCAATATTCGAATTCGAAAAATTCAAATTTATATGCTTGTAATAGTATTTCTAATGCTTTCTTTAAATGTAATATTCCAATTATGCAATATTCTATATAGAAACATTCAAAATTATATATTTGTATCTATTATGTATCAATTTACTAGATTCCCTCCCTACCACATGAACTATTGAACTTCTGAATAGTATTTGTTAAATAGAATGTTAAATTCGAAATTTCGAATGTGGACATTCGATATAATTATAAACATTCGAATTCGAAAGTGACATTCGAAAACTGTAAATAGCATTCGATTATAGAATTTTTAAGAATATTTGTTCTTATCAACATTCGGATTTATAATTAGAATTTCGGTAATAACATTCGTTCTAACATTCAAATTCGGAAATTTACACATTCGCCCATCCCTACTAGACATTTTTTTCTGCACTTTTTGGCTGAGAAATATTTTGCTGCCTTCTTTGGAAATATACATTGTAAATAAAAAAAGAAGATACATTAAAGAACCACTAAATAACAGTAGAATCGAATAATTGAGATATAGTCAATAAATAGCACTTACTTTGAATTTGAAATGAGCAGTAGAATGTTTTCTGGCAAATTTCAAAGTTAATCCAATTTTCCCTCCCCCTGTATCATGTGACAGCCATCAGCCAATCACAAAGTGCATATATGTACAGTATATACTGTGCACTTTTCCACATGCTCAGAAGGAGCTTGAGCCTCAGAAAGTGTGCACATGAAAACAATGTGCATATTTTGCTAATGAAAGTATATTGGAAAGTTGTTTTTTTTTTAATACTTTATCTGAATCATAAACTTTAATTTTGACTTTAATGGCCATTTAAACCTTAATAAAGAAATGGTAATTGAAAAATGTTTTCTTTTTAAATATTCATATATCAAAATTGTCATGTTAATGCTCATCATGAAATATTCTAAACCTAGGGAAGTATTAACAGCTAAATAATGTAAGGGTTAGTGTACCATATTTATTAAGTGCATGGTTAATGTCTCATTAAAGCCTTGGCTGTAATATATTGCCTAGCAATGAAGCTAATGGAATTAAGCAAGTTGTTGTTCTTGAAAAAATGAAACTGAATGATAAATTAAACATTGAAATAATTTACTTACTTGACAAATACAGGAGGAATTGAGGGCCCTAGTCCCATGGGAATTTATAATCTAGAAGGGTAGGAGGGTGAGAAACAGGAGGACTGTAAGGGTGCAAATGATTATAATACAGAGTTAAATTAGGGAAATTATTAGGTAAGTGGAATTCATTTGTTAATGAGTTGGGTGGTGGCTTCCCTGAAGAAAAATGTCTTCAGGGAACATTTAAAAGAAGGCAGATTAGGGAAGTTCCAGAGGGTTTCGTGCCACATGAGAAGTTGTGCAGTCTAACATGGGAGGACGTGATAAACAAGATGAAAGGAGCAGATCATTTTGGATCTTAGGGGACGGGCTGGAGTATATTTGTTGATTAGTGAGGACAGGTAGTGGGGAGTGGCGTTGGTAAGGGCTTTGTAGGTCAGGGTGAGAATTTGGAATATTCTGCTTTGAATGGGGAGCCAGTGAAGGGACTCAGAGAGGTGTAGCAGATACAGAGCAAAAGGAAAGATGGATTAGCATGGCAGAGGCATTTATGATGGATTGATGAGAGAGAGGTTAAATAATTATTATATATTATATAGACCCTAACATCTGTGTTTAAGCCCACAATGTTAACAGCTCTTGAACAGGACTTTACCTATAGGTTTAATCCCTTTGCAGGGGCTTATCATATAGTAAGTCAGGATCAATAATGTGACAAATTATAGGCTTTAGTTAATTAGAACATGATTTTTTTTTATTTATAAAGTCCTTATTAATGACAGATTTAGGACCAGATTGCAAGTGGCACGCTACCCCCCCCCCCCACACACACACACACACACTTGCGTACAAAACCTGATACGCTAAATTCATGACTTTAGGTATTGCACCTTTGTTAACGTCTTCTTGGCCATATGCAATAAATATACCAATTATCACAAACAAACAAGATGTGAAATAAATGTGATAACAATAATAATAAAAAAGGAAAACCAAATGAAGTTCTTAAACAAGGATATATCCGAGTCCTCTGGATGAATTATTCAGCTTGTTAGCGTTCCTCAGTGGGATCCCATAGAAAAGGAAACAGAAAATTGCAACATAGTGTAAAACTATAACGGCTCGTGAGAAAGTAGTTGTTTTGTAACAAATGATTACTCACATTCGTTGGAGCTTTCAACTAAGCTCAAGGATATGCGCACTCCCACTTTATACTGATGGGAAAACAGTACACTAGGCAAATCTTGGATACAAATTTTATTAAAATATATAAAAGCGTCACAAGAGCTTTAGTAACACCAATGTATAGGGTGCAAAAGCAAAGTTAATATAACAAATGCTTAAAATAGCCAATCCTGTAGAGAGGTAAATGGATCAGCAGACGTATGACCACCGAAACCAGTACCTCTTAATCACAAGGGAACAGCGCTACTACCCCAGGTGTCCTGGCTTATGTAAAGACGCAGTAAAAGTCAGATAAAACAGTTCCGTTCCGACGTACGTTTCGCTGGTATGCTTTGTCAAGGAATCCTTGGCCAAATGGGACAAGCCCAGGTACCTCGTCAAGGTCCAATACCTGGGACCCTAAAACAGCCACACAATGCAAGCTTTCAAATCCAAACAAACTGGGAATAGTGATGCCGCAAACTGAAAATTTTCATTTCGCGAACGGCGAATACGAACGTCCGCAACTGTTCGCGAACGGGCGAACCGGGCGAACCGCCATTGACTTCAATAGGCAGGCGAATTTTAAAACCCACAGGGACTCTTTCTGGCCACAATAGTGATGGAAAAGTTGTTTCAAGGGTACTAACACCTGGACTGTGGCATGCCAGAGGGGGATCCATGGCAAAACTCACACGTAAAATTACATAGTTGATGCAGAGTCTGGTTTTAATCCATAAAGGGCATAAATCACCTAACATTCCTAAATTGTTTTGAATAACGTGCTTTAAAACATCAGGTATGATGTTGTATCGATCATGTAGTGTAAGGGTTACGCCCACTTCACAGTGACAGAACAAACTCCCCGTTTAACGCACCGCAAACAGTCCATTTGCACAACCACGAGATAGATAGATTAGATAGATAGATACATAGATTAGATAGATAGATCAATAGATGCAATATACATTTGATAGATACGATAGATAGATTTGATAGATAAATAGATAGATTTGATAGATATATAATTTCCCAGACAGAGAATTACAAGACGTGCGGTCTGGGACCCATGGTAAGGTTCCCAGAGGCAGTTGCGGCGCCAGGGGACGTGTATATGGCATGGATTTTAGGAACCGGGAGATGGAAAAAGATGCTTGGTCGGTCCTCCTACTTCAAATTTGGGGCACTGCGCGTGCAATCTACTGTGCCACCAGATATGAGTGGTGTGTTCAGTAGTACTATTCTGATCAGTTTAATACCTGTTACGCCCCCTATCAGGGGACGTGTATATGGCATGGATTTTAGGAACCGGGAGATGGAAAAAGATGCTTGGTCAGTCCTCCTACTTCAAATTTGGGGCACTGCGTGTGCAATCGTGGCCGGACTTTTAGCCGACGGACATTTTGCCGACGGATATTTGTCCGACGGACATTTGGCCAAAACACAAGTGGCTGTCACAAAACAGTCCGGCCACAATAGATAGATTTGATAGATAGATACATAGATTAGATAGATAGATCAATAGATGCAATATACATTTGATAGATACGATAGATAGATAGATAGATAGATAGATTTGATAGATAAATAGATAGATTTGATAGATATATAATTTCCCAGACAGAGAATTACAAGACGTGCATTCTGGGACCCATGGTAAGGTTCCCAGAGACAGTTGCGGCGCAAGGGGACGTGTATATGGCATGGATTTTAGGAACCGGGAGATGGAAAAAGATGCTTGGTCGGTGCTCCTACTTAAAATTTGGGGCACTGCGCGTGCAATCTACTGTGCCACCAGATATGAGTGGTGTGTTAAGTAGTACTATTCTGATCAGTTTAATCCCTGTTACGCCCCCTATCAGGGGACGTGTATATGGCATGGATTTTAGGAACCGGGAGATGGAAAAAGATGCTTGGTCGGTCCTCCTACTTCAAATTTTGGGCACTGCGCGTGCAATCGTGGCTGGACTTTTAGCCGACGGACATTTGGCCAACGGACATTTGGCCGAAACACAAGTGGCTGTCACAAAACAGTCCGGCCACGATAGATAGATTTGATAGATAGATAGATAGATAGATAGATAGATAGATACATAGATTAGATAGATAGATCAATAGATGCAATATACATTTGATAGATACGATAGATAGATAGATTTGATAGATAAATAGATAGATTTGATATATATATAATTTCCCAGACAGAGAATTACAAGACGTGCGGTCTGTGACCCATGGTAAGGTTCCCAGAGGCAGTTGCGGCACCAGGGGACGTGTATATGGCATGGATTTTAGGTACCGAGAGATGGAAAAAGATGCTTGGTCGGTCCTCCTACTTCAAATTTGGGGCAATGCGCGTGCAATCTACTGTGCCACCAGATATGAGTGGTGTGTTAAGTAGTACTAATTCTGATCAGTTTAATCCCTGTTACACCCCCTATCAGGGGACGTGTATATGGCATGGATTTTAGGAACCGGGAGATGGAAAAAGATGCTTGGTCGGTCCTCCTACTTCAAATTTGGGGCACTGCGTGTGCAGTCGTGCCCGGACTTTTAGCCGATGGACATTTGGCCGACGGACATTTGGCCGACGGACATTTGTCCGAAACACAAGTGGCTGTCACAAAACAGTCCGGCCACGATAGATTTGATAGATAAATAGATAAATTTGATGGATAGATAATTTCCCAGACAGAGAATTACAAGACGTGCGGGCTGGGACCCATGGTAAGGTTACTTCCTTTTGCACAATCGAGTACAGGTTGGGGATTGCCTTTTGTGCAAAGAAATTTCGGCCGGGTACCTTCCACTGCGGTGTCCCCTATCAGGGGATGTGTATATGGCATGGATTTTAGGAACCGGGAGATGGAAAAAGATGCTTGGTCGGTCCTCCTACTTCAAATTTGGGGCACTGCGCGTGCAATCTAATGTGCCACCAGATAGGAGTGGTGTGTTAAGTAGTACTATTCCTATGAGTTTAATCCCTGTTAAGTGTCTTTTTTTTTGGTTTTGCTTTTGAAGCCACAGTGCAGCACCAGAGGCCAGAAAAATTTGGCATGTACACATGCCTGAAAAATTAGGTATTGTTGCAGCCGCTGCTGTAGCAGCGGCCAGAAAAATTGATGTTTGTTTCCCAGGCAGAAATTGCCCTAAAACATTGCGGCTTGAACCCTAGTTGGTGGCGGATAAGTCACGCAAGTCATCCGGCATTTGAAGATAAAATACAGCAGCGTGTGGACCATTTTTAGCCCAAGGCAGCTCATCTCATCAGGCCTTTTTTACTCGAATGTATCGCCCAATGTCAGTCCCTTCGGGATCCATCCCTCATTCATCTTAATAAAGGTGAGGTAATCTAGACTTTTTTGACATAGGCGACTTCTCTTCTCAGTGACAATACCTCCTGCTGCACTGAAGGTCCTTTCTGACAGGACACTTGAAGCGGGGCAGGCCAGAAGTTCTATTGCAAATTGGGATAGCTCAGGCCACAGGTCAAGCCTGCACACCCAGTAGTCAAGGGGTTCATCGCTCCTCAGAGTGTCGAGATCTGCAGTTAAGGTGAGGTAGTCTACTACCTGTCGGTCGAGTCGTTCTCTTAGGGTGGACTCCGAAGGGCTGTGGCAATGCATAGGACTTAAAAAGCTCTGCATGTCCTCCATCAACAACACGTCTGTAAAGCGTCCTGTCCTTGCCGGCGTGGTCGTGGGAGTCGGAGGATTACTTTCAGCTCTTCCCCTGTTAGATTCACGTTGTGCTGTGACATCACCCTTATATGCTGTGTAAAGCATACTTTTTAATTTATTTTAGAAATGCTGCATCCTTTCCGACTTGTGGTAATTCGGTAACATTTCTGGCACTTTATGCTTATAACGGGGGTCTAGTAGCGTGGACACCCAGTACAGGTCGTTCTCCTTCAGTGTTTTTATACGAGGGTCCCTCAACAGGCACGACAGCATGAAAGACCCCATTTGCACAAGGTTGGATGCCGAGCTACTCATGTCCCGTTCCTCGTCCTCAGTGATGTCACTGAAGGTATCTTCTTCCCCCCAGCAACGTACAACACCACAGGTACCAGAGAGGTGACAACGAGCACCCTGGGATGCCTGTTGTGGTTGGTCTTCCTCCTCCTCCTTAAAGCCACATTCCTCCTCTGACTCCTCTTCCTCACAATCCTCTTCCAGCGTTGCTGCTGGTCCAGCAAGCGATGCTGATAAGGCTGTTTCTGGTGGTGATGGTGACCACAACTCTTCCTCTTCACGCTCATCTACGGCCTGATCCAGCACTCTTTGGAGGGCGTGCTCCAGGAAGAAAACAAATGGTATGATGTCGCTGATGCTGCCTTCGGTGCGACTGACTAGGTTTGTCACCTCCTCAAAAGGACGCATGAGCCTACAGGCATTGCGCATGAGCGCCCAGTAACGTGACAAAAAAATTCCCAGCTCCGCAGAGGCTGTCCTAGCACCCCGGTCATACAAATACTCGTTAACGGCTTTTTCTTGTTGGAGCAGGCGGTCGAACATTAGGAGTGTTGAATTCCAACGTGTCGGGCTGTCGCAAATCAAGCGCCTCACTGGCATGTTGTTTCACCGCTGGATATCGGAAAAGTGCGCCATGGCCGTGTAGGAACACCTCAAATGGCCACACACCTTCTTGGCCTGCTTCAGAACATCCTGTAAGCCTGGGTACTTATGCACAAAGCGTTGTACGATCAGATTACACACATGTGCCATGCACGGCACATGTGTCAACTTGCCCAATTTCAATGCCGCCACCAAATTACTTCCATTGTCAGAAACCACTTTGCCGATCTCCAGTTGGTGCGGAGTCATTCACTGATCCACCTGTGTGTTCAGGGCGGACAGGAGTGCTGGTCCGGTGTGACTCTCTGCTTTCAGGCAAGTCAACCCCAAGACGGCATGACACTGCCGTATCCGGGATGTGGAATAGTACCTGCGGAGCTGGGGGGGTGCCGTTGATGTGGAGCAAGATGCAGCAGCAGAAGAGGACTCAGCTGAGGAGGTTATGGAAGAGGATGGAGTAGGAGGAGTAGAGGAGGTGGCAGCAGGCCTGTCTGCAAGTCGTGGCGGTGTCACCAACTCCTCCTCTGCAGAGGCACGCATTCCATGCTTGGCAGCCATCAGCAGGTTTACCCAATGCGCAGTGTAGGTGATATACCTGCCCTGACCATGCTTTGCAGACCAGCTATCAGTGGTCATATGGACCCTTGCCCCAACACTGTGTGCCAGACATGCCATTACTTCCTTTCGCACAATCGAGTACAGGTTGGGGATTGCCTTTTGTGCAAAGAAATTTCGGCCGGGTACCAATAGCTACAAATTTTTTGAACGCCTCAGACTCCACCAGCTTGTATGGTAAAAGCTGGCCGGCTAAGAGTTCAGACAAGCCAGCTGTCAGACGCCGGGCAAGGGGGTGACTTTGTGACATTGGCTTCTTACGCTCAAACATGTCCTTGACAGACACCTGACTGTGGGCAGATGAGCAGGAACTGCTCCGGAAGAGAGACGGAGTGGCGGATGGTT
This sequence comes from Bombina bombina, assembly GCF_027579735.1. Classification (NCBI taxonomy): domain Eukaryota; kingdom Metazoa; phylum Chordata; class Amphibia; order Anura; family Bombinatoridae; genus Bombina; species Bombina bombina. The sequence continues at coordinate 41,352,078 of NC_069509.1, forward strand.
GAGAGGTGGCAAGGAGGACAGCAGTGGTTGACATGGCTGAAGATGCTGGACCAGGAGGAGGATGGCGGCTTTGAGTTTGTGTGCTGCTTCTACTCATGTGTTGATCCCATAGGCGTTTGTGATGTGCGATCATGTGCCTTTGCAAAGCAGTTGTACCTAGGTGGGTGTTGCACTTCCCACGACTCAGTTTCTTTTGGCATAGGTTGCAAATGGCATCGCTGTTGTCAGAGGCAGACACACAAAAAAAGCCACACTGCTGAGCTCTGCGATGACGGCATTCTGGTGGTGGCAACAGCATGCGTTGATTGGCGTGCTGTCTGGCTGACCCCGGGTGCCGATGCATGCTGTCTGACTGTGCCACTAGCTCCTTGCGACGACCTCCCCCTGCTTCCAACTCGTCTCCTCCTCCTCTCTGTCTCCCCATCTGAACTTTCCCCCTGTTCTTCTTCTCTTCTATCGGGCACCCACGTGACATCCACGGACGTATCGTCATCATCAACCGCTTCACTTGTATCTGACAAATCAACAAAGGAAGCAGCATTGCTGTTGTCAGAGGCAGACACACAAAAAAATGCCACACTGCTGAGCTCTGCGATGACGGCATTCTGGTGGTGGCAACAGCATGCGTTGATTGGCGTGCTGTCTGGCTGACCCCGGGTGCCGATGCATGCTGTCTGACTGTGCCACTAGCTCCTTGCGATGACCTCCCCCTGCTTCCAACTCGTCTCCTCCTCCTCCTCTCTGTCTCCCCATCTGAACTTTCCCCCTGTTCTTCTTCTCTTCTATCGGGCACCCACGTGACATCCACGGACGCATCGTCATCATCAACCGCTTCACTTGTATCTGACAAATCAACAAAGGAAGCAGCAGCGGGTACAACATCATCATCATCATCACACCGTACGTCCATGTCTGTAATGCTGCCTGACTGAGACATATCACTGTTATCTACATCCTCTGTCAATGATGGTTGCGCATCACTCATTTCTTCCAACTGATGTGTAAATAACTCCTCTGACACATCAAGTGAAGCGGCTGTGGTGCTAGTGTTGGTGGTGGCGGCAGGCGGGCGAGTGGTAACTTGAGAGGTGCCCGAAGACAAGCTGGAGGAGGATGGTGCGTCAAGGTTCGGAGCGGAAGCTATAGAAGATTGGGTGTCCTGTGTTAAAAAGTCAACTATGTCCTCCTCAGAACTTTTCGAGTTCATGGTACGTGGCATCTGAACACTGGGCATTATTCTATGGCGAAAGGGAATCACAGCACCCCGACCACGACGGCACCTGCGGGGTGGCCTGCCTCTGCCTGTCATTTTTTTTTTAAATGTACACTTACACTACTATTAAACAAGATATGAGTGGTGGCACTGGGCAAGTGGGCACAGTATACGCTGTGAGCCTGGTACACACTCTGGCAGGCAGGCAACTGCAATTAGATTACACAAGCAGACTGATGTTTCACAGTCAAAAAAGTTTTTTTTTTAAAATTATTTACACTACTGTTACACCAGATATTAATGGTGGCAGTGGGCAAGTGGGCACAGTATACGCTGTGAGCCTGGCACACACGCTGGCAGGCAGGCAGGTAGGCAACTGAAATTAGATTACACAAGCAGACTGATGTTTCACAGTCAAAAAAGTTTTTTTTTTAATTATTTACATTACTGTTACACCAGATATGAGTGGTGGCACTGGGCAAGTGGGCCTGGCACACATGCTGGCAGGCAGGCAGGCAACTGCAATTAGATTACACTAGTAGACTGATGTTTCACAGTCAAAAAAGTTTTTTTTTTAATTATTTACATTACTGTTACACCAGATATGAGTGGTGGCACTGGGCAAGTGGGCCTGGCACACACGCTGGCAGGCAGGCAGGCAACTGCAATTAGATTACACTAGTAGACTGATATTTCACAGTCAAAAAAGTTTTTTTTTTTTTAATTATTTACACTACTGTTACACCAGATATGAGTGGTGGCACTGGGCAAGTGGGCCTGGCACACACGCTGGCAGGCAGGCAACTGCAATTAGATTACAATAGCAGACTGATGTTTCACAGTCAAAAAAGTTTTTTTTTTTTTTTTTTATTATTTACACTACTGTTACACCAGATATGAGTGGTGGCACTGGGCAAGTAGGCCTGGCTGGCGCACACGCTAGCAAACAGGCAACTGCAATTATATTACACTAGCAGACTGATGTTTCACAGTCAAAAAAGTTTTTTTTTTTTAATTATTTACACTACTGTTACACCAGATATGAGTGGTGGCACTGGGCCAGTGGGCCTGGCTGGCACACACGCTAGCAGGCAGGCAACTGCAATTAGATTACACTAGCAGACTGATGTTTCACAGTCAAAAAAGTTGTTTTTTTTTAAATTATTTACACTACTGTTACACCAGATATGAGTGGTGGCACTGGGCAAGTGGGCCTGGCACACATGCTAGCAGGCAGGCAACTGCAATTCGATTACACTAGCAGACTGATGTTTCACAGTCAAAAAAGTTTTTTTTTTTAATTATTTACACTACTGTTACACCAGATATGAGTGGTGGCACTGGGAAAGTAGGCCTGGCTGGCACACACGCTAGCAGGCAGGCAACTGCAATTAGATTACACTAGCAGACTGATGTTTCACAGTCAAAAAAGTTTTTTTTTAAAAATTCTTTACACTACTGTTACACTAGATATGAGTGGTGGCACTGGGCAAGTGGGCCTGGCACACACGCTGGCAGGCAGGCAACTGCAATTTAATTACACTAGCAGACTGATGTTTCACAGTCAAAAAAGTTTTTTTTTTTTTATTTATTTACACTACTGTTACACCAGATATGAGTGGTGGCACTGGGCAAGAGGGCCTGGCACACACGCTGGCAGGCAGGCAACTGCAATTAGATTACACTAGCAGACTGATGTTTCACAGTCAAAAAGTTTTTTTTTAAAATTATTTACACTACTGTTACACCAGATATGAGTGGTGGCACTGGGCAAGTAGGCCTGGCTGGCACACACGCTAGCAGGCAACTGCAATTAGATTACACTAGCAGACTGATGTTTCACAGTCAAAAAAGTTTTTTTTTTAAATTCTTTACACTACTGTTACACCAGATATGAGTGGTGGCACTGGGCAAGTGGGCCTGACACACACGCTGGCAGGCAGGCAACTGCAATTTAATTACACTAGCAGACTGATGTTTCACAGTCAAAAAAGTTTTTTTTTTTTTTTTATTATTTACACTACTGTTACACCAGATATCAGTGGTGGCACTGGGCAAGTGGGCCTGGCTGGCACACACGCTAGCAGGAAGGCAACTGCAATTAGATTACACTAGCAGACTGATGTTTCACAATTAAAAAAAAGTTTTTTTTTTTCTTCATTATTTACACTACTGTTACACCACATATGAGTGGTGGCACTGGGCAAGTGGGCCTGGCACACACTCTGGCAGGCAGGCAACTGCAATTAGATTACACTAGCAGACTGATGATGTTTCACAGTCAAAAAAGTTTTTTTTTTTAAATTATTTACACCACTGTTACACCAGATATGAGTGGTGGCACTGGGCAAGTGGGCCTGGCACACACTCTGGCAGGCAGGCAACTGCAATTAGATTACACTAGCAGACTGATGATGTTTCACAGTCAAAAAAGTTTTTTTTTTTAAATTATTTACACTACTGTTACACCAGATATGAGTGGTGGCACTGGTCAAGTGGGCCTGGCTGGCACACACGCTAGCAGGCAGGCAACTGCAATTAGATTACACTAGCAGACTGATGTTTCACAGTCAAAAAAGTTTTTTTTTTTAATTATTTACACTACTGTTACACCAGATATGAGTGGTGGCACTGGGCAAGTGGGCCTGGCTGGCACACACGCTAACAGGCAGGGAACTGCAATTAGATTACACTAGCAGACTGATGTTTCACAGTCAAAATATTTTTTTTTTAAATTACTTACACTACTGTTACACCAGATATGAGTGGTGGCACTGGGCAAGTAGGTCTGGCTGGCACACACGCTAGCAGGCAGGCAACTGCAATTAGATTACACTAGCAGACTGATGTTTCACAGTCAAAAAAGTATTTTTTTTTTTAATTATTTACACTACTGTTACACCAGATATGAGTGGTGGCACTGGGCAAGTGGGCCTGGCACACACGCTGGCAGGCAGGCAGGCAACTGCAATTAGATTACACTAGCAGACTGATGTTTCACAGTCAAAAAAGTTTTTTTTTTTTTAATTATTTACACTACTGTTAAACCAGATATGAGTGGTGGCACTGGGCAAGTGGGCCTGGCACACACGCTGGCATGCAGGCAACTGCAATTAGATTACACTAGCAGACTGTTATTTCACAGTCAAAAAAGTTTTTTTTTATTTAAATTATTTACACTACTGTTACACCAGATATGAGTGGTGGCACTGGGCAAGTGGGCCTGGCTGGCGCACACGCTAGCAAACAGGCAACTGCAATTATATTACACTAGCAGACTGATGTTTCACAGTCAAAAAAGTTTTTTTTTTTTTAAATTATTTACACTACTGTTACACCAGATATGAGTGGCGGCACTGGGCAAGTGGGCCTGACTGGCACACACGCTAGCAGGCAGGCAACTGCAATTAGATTACACTAGCAGACTGATGTTTCACAGTCAAAAAAGTTTTTTTTTAAATTATTTACACTACTGTTACACCAGATATGAGTGGTGGCACTGGGCAAGTGGGCCTGGCACACATGCTGGCAGGCAGGCAACTGCAATTAGATTACACTAGCAGACTGATGTTTCACAGTCAAAAAAGTTTTTTTTTTTAATTATTTACACTACTGTTACACCAGATATGAGTGGTGGCACTGGACAAGTGGGCCTGGCTGGCACACACGCTAGCAGGCAGGCAACTACAATTAGATTACACTAGCAGACTAATGTTTCACAGTCAAAAAAGTTTTTTTTTTTAAATTATTTACACTACTGTTACACCAGATATGAGTGGTGGCACTGGGCAAGTGGGCCTGGCTGGCACACACGCTAACAGGCAGGGAACTGCAATTAGATTACACTAGCAGACTGATGTTTCACAGTCAAAATATTTTTTTTTTAAATTATTTACACTACTGTTACACCAGATATGAGTGGTGGCACTGGGCAAGTAGGCCTGGCTGGCACACACGCTAGCAGGCAGGCAACTGCAATTAGATTACACTAGCAGACTGATGTTTCACAGTCAAAAAAGTTTTTTTTTAAAAATTATTTACACTACTGTTACACCAGATATGAGTGGTGGCACTGGGCAAGTGGGCCTGGCACACACGCTGGCAGGCAGGCAGGCAACTGCAATTAGATTACACTAGCAGACTGATATTTCACAGTCAAAAAAGTTTGTTTTTTTTTAAATTATTTACACTACTGTTACACCAGATATGATTGGTGGCACTGGGCAAGTGGGCATGGCTGGCGCACACGCTAGCAAACAGGCAACTGCAATTATATTACACTAGCAGACTGATGTTTCACAGTCAAAAAAGTTGTTTTTTTTTAAATTATTTACACTACTGTTACACCAGATATGAGTGGTGGCACTGGGCATGTGGGCCTGGCACACATGCTAGCAGGCAGGCAACTGCAATTCGATTACACTAGCAGACTGATGTTTCACAGTCAAAAAAGATTTTTTTTTTAAATTATTTACACTACTGTTACACCAGATATGAGTGGTGGCACTGGGAAAGTAGGCCTGGCTGGCACACACGCTAGCAGGCAGGCAACTGCAATTAGATTACACTAGCAGACTGATGTTTCACAGTCAAAAAAGTTTTTTTTAAAAAATTCTTTACACTACTGTTACACCAGATATGAGTGGTGGCACTGGGCAAGTGGGTCTGGCACACACGCTGGCAGGCAGGCAACTGCAATTTAATTACACTAGCAGACTGATGTTTCACAGTCAAAAAAGTTTTTTTTTTTTAATTATTTACACTACTGTTACACCAGATATGAGTGGTGGCACTGGGCAAGTGGGCCTGGCACACACGCTGGCAGGCAGGCAACTGCAATTAGATTACACTAGCAGACTGATGTTTCACAGTCAAAAAGTTTTTTTTTTAAATTATTTACACTACTGTTACACCAGATATGAGTGGTGGCACTGGGCAAGTAGGCCTGGCTGGCACACACGCTAGCAGGCAGGCAACTGCAATTAGATTACACTAGCAGACTGATGTTTCACAGTCAAAAAAGTTTTTTTTTAAAATTCTTTACACTACTGTTACACCAGATATGAGTGGTGGCACTGGGCAAGTGGGCCTGACACACACGCTGGCAGGCAGGCAGGCAACTGCAATTTAATTACACTAGCAGACTGATGTTTCACAGTCAAAAAAGTTTTTTTTTTTTTTTAATTATTTACACTACTGTTACACCAGATATGAGTGGTGGCACTGGGCAAGTGGGCCTGGCTGGCACACACGCTAGCAGGAAGGCAACTGCAATTAGATTACACTAGCAGACTGATGTTTCACAATTAAAAAAAAGTTTTTTTTTTCTTCATTATTTACACTACTGTTACACCAGATATGAGTGGTGGCACTGGGCAAGTGGGCCTGGCACACACTCTGGCAGGCAGGCAACTGCAATTAGATTACACTAGCAGACTGATGATGTTTCACAGTCAAAAAAGTTTTTTTTTTTTTTTAATTATTTACACTACTGTTACACCAGATATGAGTGGTGGCACTGGGCAAGTGGGCCTGGCACACACGCTGGCAGGCAGGCAACTGCAATTAGATTACACTAGCAGACTTATGATGTTTCACAGTCAAAAAAGTTTGTTTTTTTTAAATTATTTACACTACTGTTACACCAGATATGAGTGGTGGCACTGGGCAAGTGGGCCTGGCTGACACACACGCTAGCAGGCAGGCAACTGCAATTAGATTACACTAGCAGACTGATGATGTTTCACAGTCAAAAAAGTTTTTTTTTTTAAATTATTTACACTACTGTTACACCAGATATGAGTGGTGGCACTGGGCAAGTGGGCCTGGCTGGCACACACGCTAGCAGGCAGGCAACTGCAATTAGATTACACTAGCAGACTGATGTTTCACAGTCAAAAAAGTTTTTTTTTTAAATTATTTACACTACTGTTACACCAGATATGAGTGGTGGCACTGGGCAAGTGGGCCTGGCTGGCACATACGCTAACAGGCAGGGAACTGCAATTAGATTACACTAGCAGACTGATGTTTCACAGTCAAAATATTATTTTTTTAAATTATTTACACTACTGTTACACCAGATATGAGTGGTGGCACTGGGCAAGTAGGTCTGGCTGGCACACACGCTAGCAGGCAGGCAACTGCAATTAGATTACACTAGCAGACTGATGTTTCACAGTCAAAAAAGTTTTTTTTTTTTTAAATTATTTACACTACTGTTACACCAGATATGAGTGGTGGCACTGGGCAAGTGGGCCTGGCACACACGCTGGCAGGCAGGCAGGCAACTGCAATTAGATTACACTAGCAGACTGATGTTTCACAGTCAAAAAAGTTTTTTTTTTTTAAATTATTTACACTACTGTTAAACCAGATATGAGTGGTGGCACTGGGCAAGTGGGCCTGGCACACACGCTGGCATGCAGGCAACTGCAATTAGATTACACTAACAGACTGATATTTCACAGTCAAAAAAGTTTTTTTTTTTTAAATTATTTACACTACTGTTACACCAGATATGAGTGGTGGCACTGGGCAAGTGGGCCTGGCTGGCGCACACGCTAGCAAACAGGCAACTGCAATTATATTACACTAGCAGACTGATGTTTCACAGTCAAAAAAGTTTTTTTTTTTTTTTTAAATTATTTACACTACTGTTACACCAGATATGAGTGGTGGCACTGGGCAAGTGGGCCTGACTGGCACACACGCTAGCAGGCAGGCAACTGCAATTAGATTACACTAGCAGACTGATGTTTCACAGTCAAAAAAGTTTGTTTTTTTAAATTATTTACACTACTGTTACACCAGATATGAGTGGTGGCACTGGGCAAGTGGGCTTGGCACACACGCTGGCAGGCAGGCAACTGCAATTAGATTACAATAGCAGACTGATGTTTCACAGTCAAAAAAGTTTTTTTTTAAAATTATTTACACTACTGTTACACCAGATATGAGTGGTGGCACTGGGCAAGTGGGCCTGGCTGGCGCACACGCTAGCAAACAGGCAACTGCAATTATATTACACTAGCAGACTGATGTTTCACAGTCAAAAAAGTTTTTTTTTTTAAATTATTTACACTACTGTTACACCAGATATGAGTGGTGGCACTGGGCAAGTGGGCCTGACTGGCACACACGCTAGCAGGCAGGCAACTGCAATTAGATTACACTAGCAGACTGATGTTTCACAGTCAAAAAAGTTTGTTTTTTTAAATTATTTACACTACTGTTACACCAGATATGAGTGGTGGCACTGGGCAAGTGGGCTTGGCACACACGCTGGCAGGCAGGCAACTGCAATTAGATTACAATAGCAGACTGATGTTTCACAGTCAAAAAAGTTTTTTTTTAAAATTATTTACACTACTGTTACACCAGATATGAGTGGTGGCACTGGGCAAGTTGGCCTGGCTGGCACACACGCTAACAGGCAGGGAACTGCAATTAGATTACACTAGCAGACTGATGTTTCACAGTCAAAATATTATTTTTTTAAATTATTTACACTACTGTTACACCAGATATGAGTGGTGGCACTGGGCAAGTAGGTCTGGCTGGCACACACGCTAGCAGGCAGGCAACTGCAATTAGATTACACTAGCAGACTGATGTTTCACAGTCAAAAAAGTTTTTTTTTTTTAAATTATTTACACTACTGTTACACCAGATATGAGTGGTGGCACTGGGCAAGTGGGCCTGGCACACACGCTGGCAGGCAGGCAGGCAACTGCAATTAGATTACACTAGCAGACTGATGTTTCACAGTCAAAAAAGTTGTTTTTTTTTTAATTATTTACACTACTGTTAAACCAGATATGAGTGGTGGCACTGGGCAAGTGGGCCTGGCACACACGCTGGCATGCAGGCAACTGCAATTAGATTACACTAACAGACTGATATTTCACAGTCAAAAAAGTTTTTTTTTTTAAAAAATTATTTACACTACTGTTACACCAGATATGAGTGGTGGCACTGGGCAAGTGGGCCTGGCTGGCGCACACGCTAGCAAACAGGCAACTGCAATTATATTACACTAGCAGACTGATGTTTCACAGTCAAAAAAGTTTTTTTTTTTTTTTTTAATTATTTACACTACTGTTACACCAGATATGAGTGGTGGCACTGGGCAAGTGGGCCTGACTGGCACACACGCTAGCAGGCAGGCAACTGCAATTAGATTACACTAGCAGACTGATGTTTCACAGTCAAAAAAGTTTTTTTTTTAAAATTATTTACACTACTGTTACACCAGATATGAGTGGTGGCACTGGGCAAGTGGGCTTGGCACACACGCTGGCAGGCAGGCAACTGCAATTAGATTACAATAGCAGACTGATGTTTCACAGTCAAATTTTTTTTTTTTTTTCATTTTTACACTGTTACACCAGATGTGAGTGGTGGCACTGGGCAAGTGGGCCTGGCTGGCACACACGCTAGCAGGCAGGCAACTGCAATTAGATTACACTAGCAGACTGATGTTTCACAGTCAAAAAAGTTTTTTTTTTTAATTATTTACACTACTGTTACACCAGATATGAGTGGTGGCACTGGGCAAGTGGGCCTGGCACACACGCTGGCAGGCAGGCAACTGCAATTAGATTACACTAGCAGACTGATGTTTCACAGTCAAAAAAGTTTTTTTTTTTTAATTATTTACACTACTGTTAAACCAGATATGAGTGGTGGCACTGGGCAAGTGGGCCTGGCACACACGCTAGCAGGCAGGCAACTGCAATTAGATTACACTAGCAGACTGATGTTTCACAGTCAAAAAGTTTTTTTTTTTAAATTATTTACACTACTGTTAAACCAGATATGAGTGGTGGCACTGGGCAAGTGGGCCTGGCACACACGCTAGCAGGCAGGCAACTGCAATTAGATTACACTAGCAGACTGATGTTTCACAGTCAAAAAGTTTTTTTTTTAAATTATTTACACTACTGTTACACCAGATATGAGTGGTGGCACTGGGCAAGTAGGCCTGGCTGGCACACACGCTAGCAGGCAGGCAACTGCAATTAAATTACACTAGCAGACTGATGTTTCACAGTCAAAAAAGTTTTTTTTTTTAAATTCTTTACACTACTGTTACACCAGATATGAGTGGTGGCACTGGGCAAGTGGGCCTAACACACACGCTGGCAGGCAGGCAACTGCAATTTAATTACACTAGCAGACTGATGTTTCACAGTCAAAAAAGTTTTTTTTTTTTTTTTAATTATTTACACTACTGTTACACCAAATATCAGTGGTGGCACTGGGCAAGTGGGCCTGGCTGGCACACACGCTAGCAGGAAGGCAACTGCAATTAGATTACACTAGCAGACTGATGTTTCACAATTAAAAAAAAGTTTTTTTTTTCTTCATTATTTACACTACTGTTACACCAGATATGAGTGGTGGCACTGGGCAAGTGGGCCTGGCACACACTCTGGCAGGCAGGCAACTGCAATTAGATTACACTAGCAGACTGATGATGTTTCACAGTCAAAAAAGTTTTTTTTTTTTTTTAATTATTTACACTACTGTTACACCAGATATGAGTGGTGGCACTGGGCAAGTGGGCCTGGCACACACGCTGGCAGGCAGGCAACTGCAATTAGATTACACTAGCAGACTGATGTTTCACAGTCAAAAAAGTTTTTTTTTTTAATTATTTACACTACTGTTACACCAGATATGAGTGGTGGCACTGGGCAAGTGGGCCTGGCTGGCACACACGCTAACAGGCAGGGAACTGCAATTAGATTACACTAGCAGACTGATGTTTCACAGTCAAAATATTTTTTTTTAAATTATTTACACTACTGTTACACCAGATATGAGTGGTGGCACTGGGCAAGTAGGTCTGGCTGGCACACACGCTAGCAGGCAGGCAACTGCAATTAGATTACACTAGCAGACTGATGTTTCACAGTCAAAAAAGTTTTTTTTTTTTTAATTATTTACACTACTGTTACACCAGATATGAGTGGTGGCACTGGGCAAGTGGGCCTGGCACACACGCTGGCAGGCAGGCAGGCAACTGCAATTAGATTACACTAGCAGACTGATGTTTCACAGTCAAAAAAGTTTTTTTTTTTTTAATTATTTACACTACTGTTAAACCAGATATGAGTGGTGGCACTGGGCAAGTGGGCCTGGCACACACGCTGGCATGCAGGCAACTGCAATTAGATTACACTAGCAGACTGATATTTCACAGTCAAAAAAGTTTTTTTTTTTTTAATTATTTACACTACTATTACACCAGATATGAGTGGTGGCACTGGGCAAGTGGGCCTGGCTGGCGCACACGCTAGCAAACAGGCAACTGCAATTATATTACACTAGCAGACTGATGTTTCACAGTCAAAAAAGTTTTTTTTTTTTTAAATTATTTACACTACTGTTACACCAGATATGAGTGGTGGCACTGGGCAAGTGGGCCTGACTGGCACACACGCTAGCAGGCAGGCAACTGCAATTAGATTACACTAGCAGACTGATGTTTCACAGTCAAAAAAGTTTTTTTTTTTTAATTATTTACACTACTGTTACACCAGATATGAGTGGTGGCACTGGGCAAGTGGGCTTGGCACATACGCTGGCAGGCAGGCAACTGCAATTAGATTACAATAGCAGACTGATGTTTCACAGTCAAAATTTTTTTTTTTTTTTCATTTTTACACTGTTACACCAGATGTGAGTGGTGGCACTGGGCAAGTGGGCCTGGCTGGCACACACGCTAGCAGGCAGGCAACTGCAATTAGATTACACTAGCAGACTGATGTTTCACAGTCAAAAAAGTTTTTTTTTTTAATTATTTACACTACTGTTACACCAGATATGAGTGGTGGCACTGGGCAAGTGGGCCTGGCACACACGCTGGCAGGCAGGCAACTGCAATTAGATTACACTAGCAGACTGATGTTTCACAGTCAAAAAAGTTTTTTTTTTAAATTATTTACACTACTGTTAAACCAGATATGAGTGGTGGCACTGGGCAAGTGGGCCTGGCAGACACGCTAGCAGGCAGGCAACTGCAATTAGATTACACTAGCAGACTGATGTTTCACAGTCAAAAAGTTTTTTTTTTTAAATTATTTACACTACTGTTACACCAGATATGAGTGGTGGCACTGGGCAAGTGGCTTGGCAGGCAAGCAACTGCAATTAGATTACACAGGGAAAAAAAATGATGTTCTAGCCCTAAAAAGGGCTTTTTGGGGTGCTGTCCTTAAAGCAGAAATCAGATGAGTCCTTCAGGACTGTAGTGGACACTGAATACACTAGCCTAGCTTTCAATTTCCCTATAAAATCAGCAGCAGCTACACTGTCCCTCCTCTCACTAACAATGCAGCTTCCAAATGAATCTAAAATGGCTGCTGTCCAGGAGCTGGGAGGGTCTGGGAGGAGGTCTGCTGCTGATTGGCTGGAATGTGTCTGCAGACTGTGAGATACAGGGTCAAAGTTTACTCAATGATGACGAATAGGGGGCGGATCGAACATTGCATATGTTCGCCCGCTGCGGCGAACGCGGATAAGCTATGTTCGCCGGGAACTATTCGCCGGTGAACAATTCGCGACATCACTAACTGGGAACAAGGGAAGGGTGCACAGGCATATGTAATCACCCTAGACATATACAAAACACGGAAGTTAACTGCACTCTCATACCGGACCGGGTACACATCCCATGACCCTGCAACATGCTCAGTCCTGGGTGCCACTGGTACTCACAGGAAGCTGTGCTGTCCCCAGAGTCACAGGCAATTAACCCCAGACAGGTTTGGGTGCAAGAACCATAGGGAAAATTACAAAACAAATTAATACAACACACAGAGAAAACCCAGCATTCACTTACAAGCTCTCAGCTAAGATTTAAAAGCAAAGATGGAAAGGTTAGTTACCGCATCTGGCCAAATGGGACAAGCCCAGGTACCTCGTCAAGGTCCTTTCCAATACCTGGGATCCTAAAACAGCCACACAATGCAAGCTTTCAAATCCAAACAAACTGGGAACAAGGGAAGGGTGCACAGGCATATGTAATCACCCTAGACATATACAAAACACGGAAGGGAACTGCACTCTCATACCGGACCGGGTACACATCCCATGACCCTGAAACATGCTCAGCCCTGGGTGCCACTGGCACTCACAGGAAGCTGTGCTGTCCCCAGAGTCACAGGCAGTTAACCCCAGACAGGTTTGGGTGCAAGAACCATAGGGAAAATTACAAAACAAATTAATACAACACACAGAGAAAACCCAGCACTCACTAACTCAGCTAAGATTGTCTGGGGTTAACTGCCTGTGACTCTGGGGACAGCACAGCTTCCTGTGAGTGCCAGTGGCACCCAGGGCTGAGCATGTTGCAGGGTCATGGGATGTGTATATATACACACATACCCACATACACATATTTAGACATGTATATAATGTACCCCTTTCCAGTCAAATACCTTGTCATATTCCATATACCTTTTAATCCTTATAAAAAAATGATAATATTTATATGAAATATTCTCATCAAAAAGTGTATATATGAGTGTGAAAGTCTATTTTAATGTATTTATGTAGTATTTGGTGAACTTTTTTTTTTTATTTAACCCTTACACTTTACGCTAGATCTTCACTCACACTAACCTGCTGAGTGCAAATTCTGTTTGCGCTCGAGCACGTCCATTTACTTTCAACTTGCAATATGCGCATAAGTTAATGTGATCACAATATTGCTTATCCCTTCCTGCACTAACAATTGCGTGTTATCCAGATGATATGAAACAAGTAATTTGTGCACAAGTTGTAATGCCAATAACTCAGACATTTTTCAATGTTTCTGTGCGTGTTCAAAAATTACCCAATTTTGGGGGAAAATTTGTTATTGGATGAACACAGTACTACGACTAGACTTTTGTATGGGTCCATCAAATGTGTTTTTATTGGTCAAATATCGGGGTCCTCACAAAAATCATAGTCTAATTAATACAATGGTCTTTATAGCTCACAACCTTATTCTAAGATCGTGGAGATCATGTAAGGCTCCTAATTTCTCAGAATTTAAAAAAGCCCTGATTATCCAAAGTACATTAGAGCAATTTATGCTACAAAATCCAAGTAGCTCTCAACTAGAAGGCTTCTTCAAAAAATGGATAGAGGTTATTAAAACTATCCCAAATATTGTGCAAAGTCAACTAATTAAACCATTGATAAACTCAGATTACGTTCAACAAAACATACATGCTGGCCATTTCCCCAGTAGTTGGCTGGGATAGGATAGGAGTGTTCAACAACATTATTGCCCCTCTAGTTCGATGGGTCAATGATATAAGGTGAGGAGGCTGCATTCCTTTGAACAAATTACTGTATAAAACCATTGAACCCCCAAACCCCATTTTAACTTATCTAAGACTTATCTAAAATAAAAACACAGACACAGTAGTTATGGCGAAATGTGGAAAGGTCACGATTTATTACTTAATTGAATTTTGCCACCTTTAAACTATATCTTGCAAAATTCAGCCATAAAATCAACTTCAAAAGAACCACAAATAATGGCACTGCATTAAACCAGAATTTTGGGGACCACGCCTAGGGGGGTGTAACCACTACCCCCCCCCTGGCAGGGCAGTTGGAGAAGGGAGAAACCACGGCATAGCCCCCCCCTAGATAGACCACCGGATCACCCCTCAGGGCTGAGTATGCCGCGGGATCCTCCCACCCCCTATTCTGCCCCGCCCACGTGTCGTGCACAAACTTCACCGCTTGTTGCGATTGTATGATCTATACTACTAAAACAAAAACAGCTGCCGTTTTCTATCCTCCAGCCAGCGTAGACCGCCAGGTCACCTGCTGCCCTTCGGTTGCGCTGTGTTCTTCCCCTTATTGAGGCGCACGGGCGGTCTTACTGCGACTCAACCAATTAGTCAACGTCCTGCCCTTAGCCGTGCTGCTACTGCTTTCTCACGTGACCTCTCCGGTTATTGCAATGTGCTCTGCTGCGTCTAGGGTGGGTGGGTGGGAAACAAAGAAAAAAGGTTAGTGACTCCCTCCTGCAGTCCCTCACCTTATAACACCTTTCCCCCAGCCCCTCCCTGAGCCTTCTCCTGACCAATGCCTTCTCTCCTTATCTCTCCTGCAACCCCCACACCTAGCACACCAACTACACCATTGTTCTCTCCCAGCAGCCCCTCCCTTATGACGTTCCCCTCACAGTTGTTCACTACACTAGTTTAAGGTGAGGAGGCTGCATTCCTTTGAACAAATTACTGTATAAAACCATTGAACCCCCAAACCCCATTTTAACTTATCTAAGACTTATCTAAAATAAAAACACAGACACAGTAGTTATGGCGAAATGTGGAAAGGTCACGATTTATTACTTAATTGAATTTTGCCACATTTAAACTATATCTTGCAAAATTCAGCCATAAAATCAACTTCAAAAGAACCACAAATAATGCCACTGCATTAAACCAGAATTTTGGGGACCACGCCTAGGGGAGTGTAACCACTACCCCCCCCTGGCAGGGCAGTTGGAGAAGGGAGAAACCACGGCATAGCCCCCCCCTAGATAGACCACCGGATCACCCCTCAGGGCTGAGTATGCTGCGGGATCCTCCCACCCCCTATTCTGCCCCGCCCACGTGTCGTGCACAAACTTCACCGCCACCAAAAGAGCCCCTCTTTCGGCCCACCATTCTCCGTCATTCGTGACCTTTCCTTACCTCCACCAGCTCTTGGCACATCCCTCTGATGTCCGCCAGCATTTGGTCATTCCCCTCATCCGTGAGGTGTACTCCATCCCGTCTGAATAGCTCCTCCTTTTTGGCTGCTATCAATGGGTGCTCTACTACTCCGCCCCCTATCTCTTTCATTACCTTTGCCGCTACCTGGTTCACTTTTCTCCTCGATCTATATCCTGCTTTGCTCGTGTACGAGTTCCGCCAGTATATCCTGGACACTATATTGGACCATATCACCCGCACCGATGGCCATGCAACTTTTAACCATCTCATACTCCCTGCTACTTTCTCCTCTAGCTCTCTGAGCGGGTATGCTCCTATGTCATTCCCCCCTAGGTGTATAATCAGGGTGTCTGGACACCCCCATCTCCGCCTTGCCTGCTGTATTGTTGGCACTAACTCGTCCCACATCATACCTCTTTTTCCTATCCATCAAATGCTAACTTCCCTGTGCGAAAAGCCTAAATGTAATCCCTGCGCTGATGCAGCCTCCCTAGCCTGCGCCCAGTAAATGTAGGGATGTCCTACTATCCACACCCTTAATGCTTTGCCTGTAACACACACAAAAAGAAAAAACAATTTTTAACAGTTAGAACAATTTGATATTAAGCCTTACTCTTTTTGCAACCTTATATATGATTTGTATGCTGCGGATTTCCATCTCCCTAGCTTTTTAATCTGTTCCTCTGAACAACCCCTACCTGCTGCGGTGGTCGCTGCCCCTATTCTGAATGAATGCGGCGCGAAGTGTGCATTTTTCCACCCCAGCTTCTTTACTACCCTTTGTAGCATGCTCTTAAACTGAAAAATTGTTACATCTGATCCATCCGCATGCCGCAGGAATGTGCGGCCCCCCTCCCTCTTTGTTAACAGGTACTCTTTGACACAGGCCACCGGGCACAGTGCTCCCCCTGTTCCAGCCATATTCAGCCATGCCCCTTTCCCTTCCTTGTCTGTTTTGGATCGTCTCACCAATATCAATACTGCTTCCTCCCCCCATCTTACATCCCCTATCTCTATCCCTCCTTTACCTATTTTTCTGTTCTTTGGTAACAGTTCTCCTATCCTCATTGCTCCATGAAATGCCACTATAAACGCTGTTCTGAATATTAGCGCCTCGTCCATGCTTACGCTTCTAGCGCCCCTGTCATTTTCTGTAATCTGTCTTCCGCTATTGGTTCCCTTCTATCCGCTCCCTTTTCCTCATCTCTTCCCCATGCCCTCGCAATCTTCTTTGCTATAAACTTCCTGGACCAATCCATTCCCCCGTATAACTGTGCACAATATGATATCCCTGCTAATACTGCACTCAGCCGCCCCTTTCTTACGCCTTCCCTCCGTAGCACCATCATCCACTCTAGGAATCTTCCCTCCTCCCCTCCTTTAGCTTCCTCCCTATATTTGCACCACTGTCCCCAATATTTCCTGTATACTGCCCATGTACTTGGTGCCAAGGCTTTCTCGACCAGTTCCTCGATTCCTTCTATCCGTTGCCAATCTGCCAAAGAAGCATAGGGCAACATTCACCTTCCTGTCTGGCATTGGGTGCAAGCTCCCTAAACTTCTCCCATTTAAAATGGGATAGCGCGTCAGCAACTACGTTTCTGAAACCCGGAATGTGTTTGGCCCTGACACAGATGTTATGCTTTAAACATTTCAAAACCAAGTACCTTAGATACCTAACTACTGGCAGTGATGAGGCGGACAGCTGATTGATGACCTCGACCACCCCCATATTGTCTGACCAACATATTATTGTCTTATTTGCTAGCTCCCCACCCCATAGCTCCATGGCCACCACTATGGGGAATAACTCCAGCAGCACCAAGTTTCTAACCCATCCTATCTCCTTCCATCTTTCGGGCCATCCTCCCGCGCACCACCTCCCTTGAAAGTATGCTCCATACCCCATTCCCCCTGCCGCGTCCGTGTATAGCTCCAACTCAACTGCGGGCGCAACCTCTTGCCATATGCGCACCCCGTTGAAATCCTGTAAAAATTGGTCCCACACTTTCAGGTCTTCCCTCATCTCCTTTGTCACCCTAATCATATGCTCTGGCTTTTTTGCGCCCTTTGTGCTAATCTCCAATCGCCTTTTAAAAATCCTTCCTACTGGTATCACTTTACACGCAAAGTTCAATACCCCCAAAGTTTTCTGCATCTCCCTTAGCGTTACCTTTTTTCGTGTCGCCATCCATGCTATCATCTCCCTAGCCTTTTTCACCTTATCCTCGGGTAGCTCGCATTGTCCTTTCACTGAATCTATTGTTACGCCCAGGAATGCTAGTCTCGCGCAAGGGCCCTCTGTCTTTTTGTCTGCCACTGGGACCCCCATCTCTTCAAGCAAACCTATCAGCCCTGCTTTCATGTTTTCGCACCTGTCGGAGACCGCCCCTCCTACTACCATGAAATCGTCCAGGTAGTGGACTATTGAATCCCTCCTTTGCCTTGCTACCGCTAACCAGTGTAGAAAAGTGCTAAACTTCTCAAAGATTGAGCATGATATGGAGCACCCCATTGGTAGGCATTTATCCACATAATATTGCCCTTCAAATTTGCACCCCATCAGTTTAAAACTATCAGAATTCAATGGCAATAGCCTAAAAGCCGATTCAATATCTATCTTAGCCATCATGGCCCCCCTCCCTGCCTTTCTTACCAGCTGCCCTGCGCTGTCGAATGATTGGTATTGCACTGTTGCTTCCTCTTTATTGATAGCATTGTTTACCGACCTACCCTTTTGGTATGATAAGTGATGTATCATGCGATATTTCCCTTCTTCCTTCTTGGGAACCACCCCCAAGGGGAAAATGACTAGATCTGCTATTGGTTTTTCTGTGAAAGGGCCGGCCATCCTCCCCCCCTCACCCTCCTTCGCGAGCTTCTCTTTCAGTATCCCGGGGAGCTCCGCTGCCTATTTTAAGTTCCTAGCTTTTACTGCCCCCGTTACCGCTCCTTTCACTGGTCTGTAAAACCCCTACTCGGCCCCTCAATTAATAAATCTCTATCCTCTATGATAGGGTATGCTTGCAGCTCACGAACCAGTCTATCTATTTTCAGCGGGGTTGGCGCTAATCCCCCCAGCCTGCCCCCCCCCCCCCGCGTTTCCTTGGCTCCGAAAGGACTGCCTCCCATACCCATTGTTACCTCCATTTTTTCTGCAATCTACCCCCGGGTGCGCCCCGCTACAGTATCTGCAAATGTCTGAATTTGCATGCTCCCCCCCTATCGCATCTGAAACTGTAAACCTGGTTTATCTAGTTTACATAGCTTCTAAACAATGCTTAAAACAACAATCCACCCCTTACTTCCCTTTGCTAACAAAGTAACCTCCTTAAGCTGTTCCCTTAGTATTCTGTCAGTACACTGTACTAAGGAATTTAAACTTTAGTTTTTCATTCCCTGTAATCCCATTAATTTATAACCTTCCCTTCTCCCGACTGATTTTCTTTAATTAATAATAATAAAGACCGACACAAAAGTTTGGCGTTCTCTCCCCTCCATTAGATATTTTGTTCATTAGAATATCTTGGAGGTGTATTCAATAAATATTAGTACAATTTAGGAGTGCCCTCCTAATGAGATTATTTATGGATTATAAATATCAATAATTAATTACAATAATAAATTTTTTGTCAGCAATACCTCCAATTCATATAGTAGAATCTTAGCAGTGCACCCCAGAAAATTGTTATATAATCTCAGTAGCGCACTCCAAAATAATACTATTGAGATATCTAGCAATTAATGACAATACGATTATTATCAAATATTAATATTTAACCCAAATAAAATATTTCCTAATTTCTGAACAGGTTATTTTTTTATTTTATAAACCCAGTGATTATATTTATGCAGTAAATAGAATATTGATTATAATCAGATACATATTAATTGATTTTTACCATATTAAAGTTATAATATAAAGCAAGATATAGAAATATTAATATTAATTAATATTCAATGAAATCGTCTGTATCCTGGATATGGTCACCATATTATTAGGAATTAAAGGGACACCGAACAAAAAACCCCTCCCCCGTGACTTAGACCAAACATGCAACCCCAAGCAACCCCCTAATCTACTCCCCCCATTAAATACTCCACGCCCTCCTGCTATCCCTATCCAAAAAAGAAGACATCTAAGCTTTTTTCATAGTTCAGAACTTTAGACAGCACTTTTTATTGGTGGAAGAATTTATCACCAATTAGCAAGGACAACCCAGGTTGTTCACCAAAACTGGGCCGGCATCTAAACTTACATTCTTGCATTTCACATAAAGATACCAAGAGAACAAAGAAAACCCGACTATAGGAGCGAACCAGATAAGCCGGCCAAAATCTTGTGCCCCATCCGAATCACGAAAGAAAAAACCCGGGCCCAGCGTCCCCTGAACTTTAAATAAAACTAATAAACTATAAATATCACAATTTAATGCTACTAGATATAACAATTATAATTAGCCAGTAACAATAACCAATTCAGCATATGGCTTATTTAACAACATTTAGCTAGCAAATGTCCAAACCGAATATAATTCCTGGCGGTATAATATAGCTATCTAACCAAAATAGCCTTACATGACTTAAATAATCAATCAGAGCAATGTATACATTACTAACAGATAAATATATCAACCAATACAGCCTAATAAGTCTGATCTAGCCACAATACAATTTTAAAAACATTACCAGAAACTAAAATTTAACTTATGCTATAAAATACAAAAAAACTTTTTCCACAGTGATAAATTCACAATGCTAGTATAATTATTATATAGGATACACTAATATATTTAATATAAATTTATAGACATAACAATACACATTTAAATCACAGCTTCGGCTATGCTATTTCTATAAAGAAAGCTTAAGCAGTAGTACAATTTTATACGTTACCAGCAGCAATTTAGCAATGATTGAGCTTTCAACATCCAAAGAAAAAAGGTTAGTGACTCCCTCCTGCAGTCCCTCACCTTATAACACCTTTCCCCCAGCCCCTCCCTGAGCCTTCTCCTGACCAATGCCTTCTCTCCTTATCTCTCCTGCAACCCCCACACCTAGCACACCAACTACACCATTGTTCTCTCCCAGCAGCCCCTCCCTTATGACGTTCCCCTCACAGTTGTTCACTACACTAGTTTTGTGGCGGTAGAGTACAGGAGAATCAATACGTTGGTATCATTATATTTCCATCATACCCCCCTTATTTTCTCCTCTTCTTTCTCTTTTTCTATTTGTGTTTATGAAGTTCAGACTTACGTGTTGTTTTCAGTCATATGAATGTATCATTAATTATTGATGTTATGCTACTATGCTGATATATTGAGGCATTGTATGAAGGATCCAATATGGCTTGAACCATGTACTTATTATTAATTTTGAATTGTCGTAAATTTAAATGTTTTGACGTGTTTTGGCTATTAATTTTTTTTCTGTTAATCTTAATTGAAGGTATGTCATGGAAAATAATAAAAAAGTATTAAAAAAACAATGGTGTGCCACTTGTAATAAATCCCATAGCTTTTGTGCCCCAAATTCCTGTCATAACTGCTTTAAGTCACAAATCTCATATATTTTCCGATGTTGGACAAAAGGATAATTATATATTACACTGACGTGTTAAATTTGTTTTCTATAGATTTCCAGAGGTTTAGCATAAGCCCCCTTTATGGACCTCACATGTTGGATGATGACAATAAATTCACATTTCATTGTATGGCATTTGACTGTGTTAAGGACGTCCAGGTGATATGGACAGTGACTGAGAGTGATGGAAATAAAGTTACATTGCGTGACCGTCAGACCATGAGTGATGAAGAGAATGCCGGGCTCATCAGTGACTACACTGTGAGATCAGACAGATCAGAGACACAAGAACTGCACAATGTTATCACCACCTTGTCATTCACACCCAGTGTATCAAAACACAAGGACACCAACGTTACCTGCAAGTTTGTCTGTGATGGGAGATCCAAGGAAAAGTGCTTGAAATTGCAATATGATCTTCGTAAGAAACATACATTTTGGTTTTATTACAGATACTAACTAGTCTCAATATACCTTAATACACATTATCAAAATGTAATAATTACTTTTTCTATATTTCCTTAGCACATATTGGGCTAATTTATCGCGCACCTGTACACGGGCAAATCCGCCTATTTACGGGTGCAGGATAAATAACTAGCGATTACAAGTGGCTGGTTATTGCTACTAAGAGCTTGTGATGGCAATTAGCGCTTCAAAAATTAACCAGAGGTCAGACCTCTGGTTAATTTTTAAAATATCCTCCAATTGCCCCCAAAATGAAGTGTGCGGTCCCTTTTTGCTTAAATACATTTGTAGCATTTTTTTTTTTTTTAAAACAACATGATGCAGTTTTTAGGGTTTAAAGTGAGCGGGTCTGGGGAGTTAGAGAAAAATCGTACTGAAAAGTGCCTTTACATTTCGGTCTATGGGGACTGTTTGTTCCCAGTAAATATATATGTATATGCTTATATACATATATATTTATGTGTTTATTTGTTTATATACATATATATTTATGTGTTACTA